>NW_027509559.1:0-100000 GCF_048541705.1 Temnothorax americanus
CGTATACCGGTGTACTGGCGCCGGATCAGATGCGTCCTTATTTATGCGTTTAATATTATATTGATGACCGACGAACATTTAGTTATAGTGTGAATGTATTTAATAATTTATTGCAATTGTAAAGATGAGAGCGGATTTTTTTATGTGAGTTTGACCGGGTCGGTCAAAAGGTCAGGATGGCCGAGCTGTAGGCGATTTTCCAGAGACGTTGGTAACGGCCGACGCGCGGACCGTTGACGCGGTCGTGTTTATCTCGACAAGCGAGTCATTGTTGACAAAGTCAAGTCGCACGAACCGAGTTCGTGAAATAGATGTAAGGACGCTGATCGCCGAGGCCGAGAGAACCAGAGTCCTCTCAGCCCGGGAACAGACAAGACGGCATGCGAAGAGAGGTACCGAGCCCGGAGATCGAGCGGAAGAGTCCACCCGCGAAGCAGAGCATTATTCCTGCGGTGTAATAAACGGTCGCTTCAATAAAGTATTACGGACATTATTCTTTCTGTGGCCATTCCCTACATCACACAGTAAATTCTACTGATATCAATTTCCGATCCACATGTTTTGAGTTTTGCATATTTAAATAACTGTTATATATATACACATGTTGATATTAATTCAATAACGACATCAGCAATATTTAAAGCTGAGGTCGGCGACGAGTAAAACCCTCATGTAAAGAGATTAATAATTTTCACCGTGGATCGTTGAGTCACCTCACCTGATTAAACGCCCCGCGATATGCTGAGTAATCGATTACACGGAATGTCATTAACTTGCAAAACCTCGCCTATGGTTTCGCGATCGTGTATATGAATCTACCGTGACGCAGCACGGTGTCATCTTTTATGACGTAATTATGGAGAAGTATATAATCATACCTTTTCTTACATCGAGAAAGCCCGGTTGCAATAATTTAATTCGAATAATGGTCTGGTCTCGTATCGTGGCACGATATTCACGACCGCAATGCCATTTAATGGCAGTGTCGTTACACGGCCCCTAGCTTTATTACTGTACACCCACGTTGTTACAGTCCATTGAATTTTCATGAACATGTTACGAATATAACGAGTATTGTGTGTTGAGGTCTCTTCGGTTTTATTGCTGATGAGATACAAAGCAGAGGCATTAATATCGTTAAAAATTCCACGATGACGGTACACGGTTTATCGGCTTATCGTAATGTGCCGCGTTAGACCGTCTTCATCTCATTTGACAAAGCCTATTTGCGCATGTATAAGCATATCGCACTTAGATCTAATGTAGAACGTTACATATGCAGGACGTCGATAACTCTATAACTGTATTTAGATAATCGATCGGGCCGAGTACGATTAGCTCATAAAGTCATATAACGCTCTCCGAGATCACACAGCGCCACTTCATCATTACGTCCCTCTCTCTCTCTCTCTCTCTCTCTCTCTCTCTCTCTCTCTCTCTCTCTGTACGCGTGAATTCACTTAACGCTCAAACAGTCAGAGGTCACGGTAAAATAATTGAGCTGTAACCAGCGTAAACGCGCGCACGCGCGCGCAAAGAGGTGAGAAGCCAGATCGGTATCCGGATATAACGGAAGTCACTTTAAATCGAGTTATATCACATAGACTGGTACATGGCGACGCCGCGTACAAATGATTTGATTTCAATCCCGCTGAATATCGGAATAAAGGGGGTCGCGGGGGGACCGTGACGCAAACTTCAAAGGAAGACTCGCGAATAAATGCGGTATTATCATTTGTCTCTGCGCAGTATTGACAGAACGATTTACATGTGCTTTCGCACTCGATTTATTTTATACGATATTTATTTTTCATCTTAGCACGTGCTTCGTCTTTCATTGCCCAGAAATTAAATGGGAAATGGGACAAAACAAAAAAGATATAAAAGAAACGTAATATCGTATAGTGTAATATTATCATATGATACTCTTATCTTTTGCTCCAAGAATAAATTGCGTAAAAGCAACTTTACGAAAAGACTCTTGCGACACGGTTCTATCTGCACTATCAATTTACATTATCTCGCGCAATGGATATAAACGCCGACGGTGAAGTACATAAATGGTTACAGTTTTAAGGAGCAAATGCGTATCGCTGGATCAATACGAAATCAAGCAGCTTGGTGATTTTGCGGATTCGAAACATTGACCTAGGAAGAAAATAGCGAGATATCCAATCTTTCCGTATATGCCTCACCGCCCGCGCAACACAAAAAGCTGACTAAAGCGAGCAAAGCGAGCTCGCATGATTACTTGGTTCGTTTCCTATACGGTACTCCACCTACTTTCCGAGCCCGAATTCACCGCCGCGCCGCGCCAGCAGGCGCAATTCTTGACTCCCGCTATCTCCCACATCGAAATACTTAATCAAAGGAGAGCAGAAGCCGAACTTCGAGGCAAACAGAATGTGAATATCACCAAAGGCAGCAATTGGCGGATGATGAAGCGAAGCGCGCGCGCACCGGTTGCCGCTATTAATAGGACGAAATTGATGCAGAAGGTATAACTGCGAGCTGCGCAGTTTCTTTGAGTGGGAACGCGCGTAATACTAGCGCGTCCCTCTAATGCGGCCTAGGAAGTACTTACGGGCTTCTATCCCTTAATAAAATGCTGAAACCGCGTCGGAGCCGCGACTCCGATAACGCTCCTTCGAGATAAATGCGGGCGTGATGCGGGGCTGCTACTTTGTATGCTCTAGAGATGCGAACATCTTCCCACGCGACTAGGTCAGGACTTACTCCGTCGTTAAGGGAGAATAACGTGAGTCTTTTGTGACAGAAGAAGAAAGATCGTTACGAAGAGAATGTTACGCCGATGGTTGAACGCCAATTAATGGTACGTCACGGGACTTTCGCGAGTTCGTCGTTTCTGCCGATGGAACGCTTGAAGAGTTACAGCTGCAAGACGCGTTCGTGATGTGTAAAAGCGAGTGTTAGAACAGTTTCACAAGCGAAAGAAGCGCTTTAACAACTCCGCCAACTTTAGCCTTACTCTTAACGGTTAATTCAACTTTAGCCTTACTCTTAACGTCAAATGCGTACGAATCGGCTGATAATTAGCTTAATACTTCTTTAATAAAAAAAAAAAGATTATATCTCTTCCCATATCTACCAGTTTGTTAAGTTTTCCAGTTTCTATAACGATATCGCTGATACCGGATGTCGAAAGTCTCCGCGATATCACTGCGTTATTCTAAAGAAAGATATAACTACCGAACCTAAATAATAGAGAGACGGTTATACGTGTGTAAAACGCACTAGATTCTCTTCTAAAGTCCAGGTGCATTCCCCAGGTACCACTTTACATCTTGCTCCGCAGGCTTGTATTAAACATTTACCCTGTAGAGTACGTGTTTGGACCTTTGCACGGACCGCCTTGTGTGCATAGGTTCTCACCCGTATCTCTCTCTCTCTCTCTCTCTCTCTCTCTCTCTCTCTCTCTCTCTCTCTCTCTCTCGTATCCTGTCACCCTTTCGCTTTTCCACTATCTCTTCCTTATTCACTATTTGAGTAAATACGAGATAAATACAAACGTCACGCCTTTGAATACACAAATTACCTACATAAGCTTTTGAGCCTTATAAATTCAAAAGTCTAACGATGCCCTAAAATAGAGTTAAATTTCACCGATGAGAATAATTTTCCATTTAAATTGATAATGAATGTTCGCAGATACAATAAACTTGAAGAACGTAAAAATTGAAAAATTATATAATTTCGTTGATGTTTTTCCTCTCGCGGTGTGAAAGAAGTAAGATTAAATCTATATTTCGCTATGTAAATGTTCGTAGAAAATTGCGCGTAATTTTCTGTAGCCATTGACGACCACCTCTTAGTTACAATAATCTGCCAATATTACGGTAGACAGTGGAAAATGTAAAGGTGTGAAAACGAGCGTGGAATTGCTCGAACAGCGAATTTGCCGACGATTCTATTTTAGAGTATACAAGACTGTGGACACGAATGCCACGTATTGCCTACGTGGTAACCTCTTAAACTCGTGAATTAGAAATGTTGTAGCTCGGCATTGGACACGACTGCACGGCAAATCAGCAAAGATATTTCGTGCAATTTCTTTATGCTGTGTTTTCAGAGGCCAATTGGGAGCAAGATTGTGCCGGTGAAAAAAGTGTTATTGCATGCGCATCTCATTTCTCGTGTACGGCGTGGAGAATTAAATAAGTCGAAAGAAAGAGAGAGAGAGGGGGGGGGAGAGAGAAAGAATATTTTGTTTTAATTAAAGTATTGCAACTGAGGATACATAAGTAAAAAATAATAAAAACGGGTTACGAGAATGTTGAATACTTCAGTGTTCTGAAAGTAAGAATGTGCGTAGCGATATCGTGCAAAATGTATTGTGCATTTTTGAAAAAAATTTTTGTGAAGTTACGTTTGTTTCAGTAATATTGCACAAGGGAATTGTTTCGCAGAAATACCAACCTATAGTTCGTACGGTACCCGTCATTTTACGTGAAACTATACTATTGGAACCTTTGCAATGAAATTTTTCCATTTGTACGGATAATAAGAAAATACGATATTAAAAAAAATTACTATAGGTATATGTTGCTAAGAAATAAATTCACTAAGCAAACTAAACAGCTTATTTCCAAATGTGTAAATTAACATTAATTGCAGATTTATTGGAAATATAATTATGACAGGAATATAATTTTTCGTGCATCTGTTATTATAAAATTTTTTCGGTGTTGAAAATAATTCAATCTTGAAAAGAGTGGATGCTGTTATGAATATCAAATTATGTAAATAATAAAAAACCGCGATTCAACATAAAGATAAATAAATTTTAATTGATTTCCTGCGAAATTTAATGGACATTTTCTAAGGAAGCACAGCCGTGTGCTACCTTTTCTCTAACTTTTGGCATTAATCTAACAAGCGTCTTAGAAATTCCGTTTCGATTAGTTTCTCATAATGCAATCGTTCTGATGGCACTGCATGTACGCCAATGTCGGAACTGACTTTGCTCGCCGTATCTTCGGCAGTGCAGGAGCCTCGATGCAATTTATGTCTCTGCACTTTGCATGGAAAGATATTTCTCACCCAAAGTTCTTCCGCGACGGGACCGTGTACCTTGCCTGTCCGCTTCTTTGGCATGTATATATAAAACTTTCGTCTAACTTCTGCCCGGTTGCGAGAGCATCAATATTTATACATTTATCTGAGATCGCCAACCTTGGAAAGAGCATCAATTCGCGAACTGCAGTCTGGCCAAGGACTTCTAGCGTCTGGCACTCGCATTTATTTGATTACACTATTATATATCGAATTATCATATAGCACGTATTTCTGCCAAGATTTACGAGACATTCATTATCGCTTATGTTATCGTTCTTTTATAACATATGGAGAGAAGTAAAATACGTGATGATCTTTGCAATTATTTAGTTTAGATCAATAATTTATTAGATCAACATGAAGAATGTGTTAAACAAAGACAACAAAGTTGTTGATTGTTAACTTCTTCGGCGATAAAGCATCTTGTGATTTAAATTAGTAGTTTGAAGTTTACTTGCAGGGCAACATTTGATTTCACACCGTACACACAAAGCATATACAGAAAATCGAAATCTCTCTCGGATCAAAGTGTTCTGAAGTTCAATAATTACTTTCGGTCATTCAAATGCCAACAACGCAAGAGAGGAAAGTCTAATTCTTTTTGCTACAAGTTTTCCAACTTATTATTGTATCGTTTTCTGGTTCGATGCATATTTTTAAAACTACAGCTAGAGGATGCAATATTAGAAGAAAAATATTTGATTTGCCCAGAACGACGGAGATGCATCCGGCGTTAAGTCAAGCAGTTTTTCTTTCATGATGGGTTGGTGATGTGTAATTTTTATTGTTTGCGTGAGAAAAGAAGGAATAAGGAAATGCGAGTCGGACAAGAAAAATAGCAGCAATGAGAAAAGACAGAATTATTAATGTTATCGCTCTCGGTGAGATTAGATTTGTTGCGAGATAGTAACACGCTGTATCTCACATTTTTCTCGGTATATAATACATGAACTAATTGAGGTAACTAAAGAATTATGAGATAAATAAAAGAGATAGACGATTTTAAAGCATCATGATGAGTCACGTAAATCATATAGCTTAAAAAAGAAACTCCGCGAATTCAAAGGCGTATAAATTAAGAAGGAAAAAAAATTGAAAACTGAAGAAAGTTACGTGTCTGGTGTATCGCCACATTTTCCTAAGAGACGTCGTTAGAGGATATTCAAATTTTACGCTCTTCGCTTCAACGATTTCTGTAGGGCGTCAGTTCTAGTTGGATAAGCGTAGTTGGGACGAGAGCAAATAGACGGCGCACAAACGAATGAAAACGGAAGCCCCGGGAGGAAATACGACCGAAATGTCTTTTTGTGGCGCGCGCGAAAGGAGAGGTAGATTACAGAACGGTCTAAATAAAAGAAGCTGATTACCCGCTGCCGCGAGATATTTCGAAGGTCGGTGAACTCCCGATGAATACTTGAAATCGCAGCAGCAGCCTCGCGCGGCCTTATTTGAGCGACGGAAGGAAGTTGCGGCGTAAGTATCCCTCAAAGGGGTAGTACTAAACCACACCTAAAGTTCGAGGCTCGCTTACGATCGAGGACTCGGATCCATGTTCCACGTGAGCTTGGTATTCGAGCAAGCAGTTAAACTTGACTGGAACTTGGAACGCCGAAATGCGCGCGATAAACGCCGATAAACGGAAATTCGCTTCTGCATCAATCGCCGTCAGTGCGGTTGTTCATCCAATGCTAAATTGCGGAATTTTTATGCCTCCTATAAAGGATCCTTCAAACTCAAACTATCGTGCATCATCCTATTAGCGTATACAAATAGCCGTGTTATGAGGTCGTGTTAAAACTTTTTATCTACCAAAGCTCTACTACAGCTCCAATACTTTATTAATTTGTTCTTTTATTTTTTTCTCTCTTAGTTTTTTCAAGTTTATACTGGATATCCTAATTTCATTCTATTGATTTTTTTATCGGACTTAAAACTACGAGCGTAAAACAGTAAGTATCGTACGTAGTAATTTAGTAGCAACATCGGCTCTCTTGATTTTATTACACGACCGGTTATCACCTTACGCAAGTATCTTATTTCGTTTTCTCTATTTTCGTTGCGAAATCGGAAGTTCGGTCACGGATTACCGTAATTAGTGTCGGCCATTATCAATCGCAATTTGATCTAGTGTTTTACCGCGTTCAACGTTGTAATGCGAAAAGTTTCGCGGTGGCTTCAAAGAGAACGGTTGTGCAAGTGTTCCTTTGAGCGTTTTAGGTGCCATGCCGGTGGCGCGCAACGCGATAGCGCCGGTTTTACGTTTACGTAAGTGCTGTGCGCTGACGGGAATATGCATGCGTTGGCAGAACGTGTACATAGGAAGGCTTAAAAGGAACGGTCCTCCGAAACTAGTAATATTAAGTTACTAATGACGTCGCGCGTGGGTGTTAGCAACGAGCGCGGCTCGACTTTCTTTAATATACAAGTCGTACGATGTTCACGCGGCACGCAATGAAATACATCGGGAGTAAGTTGAGTTTGCGAGGCGGCGCTCCGCGAGGACACGAATTAACTGAAACATTCAACAGCGTATCGTATGTGCAAAAGGACGCTTTATCATGGATAACGTTGAAACAAATTCTCATTATCCCGCAATAAGCCTTTTCTAATTGAGGCATGACGGCAAAAAGGGATTTCCATTATACGGGTTCACGATACATCACAGCTGCAACGCGAAACAAAATTAATACTAAAATTAATATTTGATATTAGAGATATGATATATTTTTATCGTGGCAAAATCACACACACTGATATTGTGTGAAAAACTGAAAAAATGATTTGGGCCGGAATTATCGGAAAAAAATCCGTACACATGTATATATGCACATTGACCATATGACATAGGTATCCAAAGTGTTAGAATGACATTGCCTGTTTGATTTAAATGTCCATTTGCTACCGGATTTACATACATCATGCGCACGTTTTTGCAAAATAATACGATTTTAGAGCGTTACAGAGCGATTTTATTCCACAAAATTTTCCCCAGGACAGACTATGTGAATATACGTTTTCCGCCTCCGAATTCACCATCGTTTCGCAAATTTGAACTGACACGTGCAATCTGCTACATGTCCGTACATACATACGTGTATTTCTGTACTTAAGCCGCAAGACGCGCGGACGCATCCATGCATTTTCACGGAAACGCTATTTTGCATAAATTCTTTAATGTAATAATGATAAGAGAAAACAAGATGATCATGATATACAATCAATCAATATTAAACGAGTCCAAGTCGATTTCTATCGTATCTTTCAAGACGAAAATACGGCTTGCAACCAGAATAATACGAGCGATTCAAAATCTACGACATCTACAATACGTGATCCAAGTGGCGACCGGAGAGCACAAAAGAAAGTGGGAAGGAAACAGGCTGAAGTGAACGGCCGGCGATCGTGCTTTATCGCGCGCCACGAGACTGTTCTATCCCGCTCCCGATAACGATAAAATGCCTGTTCCGGAATATTCAGTCAGTCCGATGATCCATCATTCGGCGCGTTCGAGCGCGAGTCGCAACATGCAATCATCCCCGCGCGCAATGGTGTGCACGCGGCTGAATGCGGCAGGGAAGCTGAATCGAGTGGAAGCCCGAGGAGGCCTCTCTAGCCCGCCGCAGGTTGGTTTTGCTGATGTTGCTTGGCCCTCGTTGCTGCCATACTAACCGTCGTCGTCTGTCGGTCTGATACGAGCCACGTCTCGGCCCGAATAGAACGCATAGAAGCGCGGTCGGGTTACGTATAGCCGGACCGGGTCGGCTCGTTTATCACCACCTCCCGTGATGAAGCTGTTGGGTTAGCCGAGTCCCTCTGCATAAGCAAACCGACCGCCTTATCTCGAATCGTATATGATGTCTTGTTAGGCTTCACCCGCGCGAGAGCTCATAATATTTTGGGCAAAAATCGCTCTTTGCAATGCATGAGAGAATAATAGATTGCGACTGGCATCAAGCACCGCGTTATTTCTAAATGACCAAGAAGTTTAAACTAAGATCTTAATCAAAATTTTGCTTAAATTAGATTTTGCTTAAATTAGTTCCTAGTTAAAAAATAATCTATAAAGGAGAAAAAAAGAGAAAAAAAGAGTCTTTAGAACAGAAATTTTCATTCCAAATGCTAATTAAAAAATCCTGATTTATTTCTTCCATTTTTTACATAGGAATTTCTATATATGGTCATCTTCAAAGTATTTTAATATTTAAATAATTCAGTAATAATTAATCCTTTCATTATCTGTAATGAGAAAAATTTAGGCTTCAAAAAAAAAAAAAATATGTCGCACATCTGAAATCCATACGTGTTATCTATATTAGAATTTTCTCAAAATTTTCTAAAAATAACAAATTTAAATCACATAAAAAATTCATACGCATTGTATATCGTCTTATTGATTTCTTTATTTTTCAACCAGCTTATGTGCTATCAATGTACCCGAATGATCAATAACGTGTGCAAAATCTAGTCAATACCTAGCCAGAGAAGCGACACATGAAATTGGTCATATTTCAATACTTTCACACAACACGAATTGCGCGAAGTACGCAGTTCGAATAGGTGCAACATTAAAATTGTTATTCTTGAAGTATTGGCATATTATCGCGGCTCTGGCAAATTCCGCTATTGAGAGAGAAAAAGGACAAAAACACTAAAAAACGAAAATAAAAAAAAGAGAGGAAAAATACAAACCGGACACAATTTTCAGTCGCATTTTTGGGATCGGCACTGTTTACAAATTATTCCTGTTTTTCTTCCCTCGCGCACGATATACGACTAAAATATTACATCCCATCATATCCGTATAGTTATGTTTTGTTGAAACGGATAATTTAGCATAAAATCAGAGACACGCTGTTGCAAAATGCTATTTATAAGCCGAGATCGCTATCAAGCTTTTTATCGGTTGCGTTTTTACCGCGTGGTACGGTCACGCGTACTTTGATGGTTACACACAAGAGGTTGACACGCTGTTGCAAAATTGTTCGCCGAAACTTTACAGTAATTATTTCCAAATCAAGGCAGCGACCAGAGGCAACGGGAGCGCGCGAGCAAGTAATTCCGGAGAAAGTTCGTGGAAATAGTGTGGTTGTGCCGAGCGCATGCAACTATGAACTTCAAAAAAAAAAAAAAAAAAAAAAAAAAATACATATTAGGGTTGAAAAGCTTCTCGAGGGTACACCTCATGTACGCCGCGTTATCGCGCCCTTCTTTTTCTCAAACCTCGCATTCGCACATGGCGGTTGGTGCCTAGCATTACGAAATTCTGACCACCGCACGCACCAACGACCACTATAAGGCTATCACAAGATAAATTAAAGCTTGTGGAAAGAATTGTGGTTGCTTCCAGTATTCCGCGAAAATGAAACATACAAAAATACCGCGACTGGGCGCTACGTGTGCATGACGCTTTTCCGCGCGCTGTTGTTTTAGGCAATGCCCGCGCGCACTGCGACTTGTCGTGACCACCGAAAAACAACGCGTCATATAATCCTGGCAAACATTAATCATGGCCTGCCTTTATGAAGATTTATTAGCCGTGTCAATTTTCATTCGCAAGCATTATCGAGAGCGTAATTAATATTGGGTCAATTTTCGCGATTACGAGAGAGCGGCAACGCAGTGACGGCAAATTATATTACTTTTGTTTCACGCGCAAACTTTAGGATACCGGTTGCAACTGCTTTTTAAATTCAGTAAAGCCTCTCGTTAAATTCACGTGAAGTTCTAATTAACACCGCTGCAGGTGATACCGCACTAGCACCCTATATATAGTTCCGGTTTCTATAATGCGAGAACGCAGGTACAAAATGCACAGCGGATGTTGCAGCAGACGTATATTTATCTGTTACGCGAAATCGCATGTGCACATTGCACGCACACATGCATGTATATGCACATAATATAAAAGAGAAGAACGAATCAAACGAAAGTACGTTGTAACGAATCGCTTCGTGTATTCGACCACTTTCTCACCTTACTTTCCGTGGGTATCAGAGCGGATCGCATAAGGACGTCGTTATACGTTGCACGCACTTGACGAAAGTTTTAGTCCGACATGTACGTACCCAGCCGGTGAATTCCTAATCTCATACACCTGCAGCATCCATAACTTTGCCGTCCGATCAATTCTCGATAACAGGGCGAAACGAAAACAGGGCTCTCGACCGATGAGCATCTGGGAAAAATTCACTTCGCTCCCGCCGCCGCCTCGCGCCACCGTCCGCAGAGATTTATGGTCGCGCACTCGGAATTTAAGGAACGCCGGGCTAAAGGGCGGCGAGTGCCTATGAAAATTAATCCCACGCCAGATGCCGTTAAAGGCCGGGAGATTTATCTACTGCGTGCCCTTTTACCGCGAACTTTACGCTAAAAACTTTTCAGCCCCCTCGCAGCTATTTTAAAAGCTCGTTACTATATTGAAATAATCAACCGGGCCATTTACGGCGATACGCATTGCGCGGCAAAATTGAAAAAAGTCAGATTAATATTAATTATAATATTTAAGTCCTGACATTTTCTAGAAAAAGGAGAACAAGTTGCAATTTAAACTTAAGCATGTACTTAAAGTAACATTTTCTTTTCTTCTAAATTAATACTTTCGTTTTATATTGTTCCGGACTGATTAAATACTGACTTAAATTCAAATTATTAGAAATCTAATATAAAGTTTACATATATTCTTTCAAAAAATTGTAAAAATGACAGCATAGAAAATCGTTCCATTTGCGAGAAAGCGCGCCTATCAATTATGATATGTCCACCGAGTATAACTCAAGTCCGGTTGAAAGCCTACTGACAAAAACTCCAACCTTACGAAATTGCCCGGCTCTCAGATGCGCCGTAAGAACGAAAGACAGACGTTATATAGGGGTGGTAGGTCGAGATGGGCGGGTGGAAGACTGAGAAAAGTCTCGGAAACTTTGGTACAGAACTGGCAGGTAACGTAAGACAGAGAATAGCCGGGGGACGGTGAGAGGTGAAGGAAAAAGAGTGCATTTAATGCTCACGGGAGGGAGAGAGCTTAGCCGATAATCCTCTCGTTTATATTACTTTACAGCTACGCGGATCCTCTCGACCTCCAGGCATTTTCCTCGACCGTCGCCGCCGGAGACTGACAATAGGAGTCCACGGTGTTTTCATATTTCTTCACCGACAACGGGAAATCACCCGAGGATACTACAACACGGTACTAATGAAATTTCTGCCGTGGAATGACGCGCGCTCGCTCGCTCGCTCGCGGCCAGTTGGTGTGCCATTCCCGGAAAAATAGTTGTCGGCTAGCTTATGCGCGCCGAGCGTTCGTTGTCCGAGAGTTGCGCAACGGGCACGTTTTCGCTTGATTCCTGGACATTAAGGTAAGAGCGTAACGCTTTCTCGGGAGCTAAAGGATACCGGCGAAGCGGTATCAAGCCAAGGGTAATTTAAAACTGTTTCACGTATTTTAAATTCTTTGTTCTTCAAACGCGAGCGCAGAAAGGGATTACGTTGCTGCGATGCAAAATGAAAGGCTTTGGGAAGTCATCCCCGATAAAAGCCTGTAAGCGAGAACGTGTAAATACGTCAAAGGGCTTAATTTTAATATTCTAATATAATATAATTATCGCACAGTAAATTTAATTGTTACGCGTGCTCGACGCGGAAATTTATTCAATAGCTGTGGAACGTACATTAACCGCAATTTTGTCAATTACGCATGCTAGAATATGCAAAGGTATGCCAGTAAAGTGCATAAACCCATCATTCATAAATCGTTCCAGCAGCAATTCGATATTACCAATAATGAATTGCCGCGAAGCGGGTAATTGTAATGACCCTGGCAATGCGTTATCTTTATAATATAGGATTGTTCTAGAGAAAATATTACTGTCTGGAAGATTGAATGTTTTTGCGAACAAAGACAAAATAATCACAAAGAGAATAAACAGGATCATCGCTCTTACTTCGTTTTATGATAAAAAAAAAACTCAAGGAAGGCCAGCTCTCGGGAACAGACAGAAAGTGACATACAATTCAAATGCAAAGCAGCCTTCCACGACAATGAGACTTCTCGGTCGAAAAAGCATCTCTTCAAATGTAAATCAGGATAGATTTCGCACATGTAATCGTCACAAAGTCACTAGTCGCAAGCGAATGCTATCAAAGATAGAAAACTTTCATAAGAAAAGAATTAAAAATCAGGTCCTTTCTTTTTTTTTTTTTTTAATATTATTGCATTCCTTTTTTTTTATTGATATTATAGGCGTATTTATTGTGTGTGTGTGTGTGTGTGTGTGTGTGTGTGTGTGTGTGTGTGTGTGTGTGGCAAGAGAGATAAATCCTTTTCTTCTTTCAATCACGTTTGAATGAAAAAGACGGCGAAGAAATGAGAAGCGCGCATTGTAAGTAAAATATTGATCGTGCGTCGCGTGATTTATGGACTTATCATTATTTATATATATACGTTACGACAGCAATAATTAATTTCGAGCGATATAATTATCACGCGTGAATCCCACAAACACGACAAAGAAACTTTATCGCATCAGTTATCGACTAAATGAGTTAAATGTGCGAAGTAATTTCCGTGCCAACTCTATGCACCGTGTTCTTTTTCAGGATACACATACAGAGCACATATACAGCGCGAAAATGGCGAAAATCTTTCGGAACACCTGGAGCACAGTTTAATCACGTGGCAGAGGCGCGTATAAGTTTCGCAACAGACGCATATATACGGTAGCGACCAACGTCTCTCTGCTGTGTGTTTATTTCTTACATAATTTAAGACGGCCTAGAAAGAGAGAGAGAAAGGGGAGGGGTGGGAAATGCAGAAGTTACACAAAAGAAGGATGGTGAGAGTGCTCTAGGCAAAATTGTACCGACAAAGTAGAGCAGGGGCACTGAATTTGTCTTAATTATTCAGCGTATGTGTAACTGTTCAATTTATGATGAAAAAGAACAGAAAATTTTACGTATATATGAGGTATAAATCATCTTCCGCATTTATACTTTCATGATTGATTGACCCGGAATAAATTCAATGAATTTTCATGCAAACATGTCACGTGGCGAAAATCACTAATCGCAAAGTTGCAACAGTACAAAAGGAGAGAGAAGAGAGAAAGAGAGGAAAGAGGTGACAGTATCTGCAATGCAAGCTGAGCAGTTTGTGAATTTCCTACACTTTATATCTTATTTCAGATGTTGCACGTATATACTGTTATGTCACTTAAGGAAAGACAGAGTTACAAAATTTGCTTCGTATCCAATGCTGATGCTACTGTTCTTCAGACTTTGTTAATAAGATCATCGCAAGCAGCATAAAATATTTGTAACATTTTAAAGAAGCGTGTAATAAGATAAAAGATTAGCAGAATACAAAAATGCAATATTTTTGTAAAATATAGAGAGAGTGCACGCTGTGATATAAATGCAATGACAATTCAACCTAATATATTAGAGATAATAGCTAAAATCCGTTCACACACACACACACAACGCGCGCGCGCATGCACTCAAATGGTACATTTAAAAATTCATGGTATTTACTGCCCCAAATATAATATAATCTTTAACTGATTATTTACAATCTTCAGATGAGTTAATTGTTTGTTATCCATGCAACGTTAGATGATGAAAAACAACAAACAGTTAATTATAAAATAATAACAGTTAAATAATAAATATTTTTCACAAACATTAAATCTGCCTTGCATTTGTATATCAACCCTTTTTTTCTTTTAGCATAATTGCAGAAAACAAAATTGGTATTCATAGTTCGCATAATGAATTTCGTGAATTCATTTCGGAGCAATTCCTCCCGAGACTACTTTGATTATGTTCTATCGGAATTCTTATCACGGCTGCGTGTAAGAAACGTGTTTTTTTTTAGCACCACAGGTTCCTTTCATGCATACGATGCTTTGATCTTCTATTTTCTAATCACGCATATCGGCCGAAAAAGTATTGCCGATTATTAAATTCGCAATGATGATAAATATTGTTAAATAATTAGCGAAGAAAGCAAAAGCTAACGGATCAATTAACATTTTATTATTATTTTAAATATTCCGTAAAGATAAACCTCGCGTGAGATTATCAATCAGTTAACAAAAGATTACGTGCGGCCCCCACGTTGATAAGTTCCGTATCTCGTTAGCTGGCGTTATTCTGAAGAATGCAGCAGCTAAATTCTCTATTAAGAGCCATTCTAACGATAACAACGTGAATTAACAGCCTTCGTGAGCGTGAGCGTGAGCACGTCCGTCACGAGCCGTCGGATTCTTTTCGGTCGAGCATTCCCACGAGCGAGAGAAAGAGGGAGCCTTAATTGTAATTAATGATACCGGGAATTAGATTCGACAGTAGTTCAATCTGTCTGGAGTGGGAACCGAGGAATGCGCACGACGCACTTGTCTCGTATCTAATCAGATTTCAGCTGTGTATAGCGACAAGACGTCCGCCGAGTTACCCTCGACCTCGACGAATCGGAGGACAATCCTTTCGTCTTCCTCTACTTTCAAAAGGTTTACTATAGTTGAAGACGTTTGCTAACATCGGATTTGTCGAAGAGTACACCACGTGTAGGCGAGAATATTATGCTAAATCGGCTACGAAGATGGAATTTAAGTTTTCTTTATGGCGACAGGATTTGTGTTAAGACCGCATTAACGTAACGTCCGTTTCGCGATTATAAGCCGAGGCCGTTCCCGCCATCCAAGTCCGGCAAGTAACAGGATCATTTCCTTGCTAATGGTATCGCGTATCGCGCTTCGAAGCTAACGTTTTTGCGAGGGGTAGAGGGGCTGTGTCACGCACGAATCCCCGGTGTTACGCTTTGAATACCCGCGGCCTTATCTAGGCGTCACACGTATAGACGAAGTTTGTAATCGGTAAGTAGATTAGCCCCATTCGGTAATTTAAGTTCATACGTGTTTCAGAAATCTATAAGCAATTTCGCGCCTTCGTCTGATGCCTGTGCAAAAGCGATGTTAGATAGTTTTTGCGATAGAATTTAACCTCGTAATTCTGAAATTTCACAAATAAAGAAAAAGCAATTTTGTGCATGAAAGAAAAAATAAAATGTGTATCAAAATATCGATATTTAAATAAAATATCTTCAAATTAAGAACAATGAAATCTAATGAGATCACACATTTTGTCAAATATGTATATCAATAATTGATAACAAAGACCAATTAACATTATTTCAAGATTTAAAAAGTAATAGTAATTGTACTTTGTGCTTTTTTAATTATTGAATTATTTTATGATTTGACAAAAATGTTTATTTTCTCTTTCCAATTCATAGCATAATTAGAAAATTGTTTTGAACTATCGAATCAATAGTTTGAATTTTCAAAAAAAATATGCGTATTTAAAAAAAAAGTTGAAAAAATGTGCAATTTTATTTTAATTTTAGTTAACGTTATTATGTCGCAAAATTGAATGTGAAGACGAAAGTTCTATAAGCTTCTTTCGAGATTCTATGAGCTTTCATCGTAAGAATTTCAAGATCTACCTCGAGAGAACATTAATGCGATGCCGTCATTCGTCTTCGTGCGCTGAAAACTTAAAGGTTCCTCAAGATCATGCATAAACCAACTGTACTGAAGGCACATTATCGATCCGTTGCAACTGCTTTTTTCAATAGGGACCAGAGTTTACGGAAATTTATTATGATTAATATTATGAAAGTGTCGCTTCCATCGGCAACCTGAGCTGGCGCAGTGCTGTATTTAAATATGTTACATGCTAAGGCCTGAATGCTCATTAATATCTAATGACATTGTTTTAACTTTGGGTTTTTGGAAGCTCGATTGATGCTTGTGTCGCGAAAATTGCTCATCACTGTTCGTACCATGCTGAAGCAATTCCGGATAACTGACGAAAATAGGGAGATAAAGTTCAGTTTTGTCATTGTTTCGTCATCGTTCGCGAAAGTTAGTGTTCTTTAATAAGCTACAACGGGGAAACTATGCGACGCACGGTGACATGATGATAAATTACCGTATTCGCAGCTACGTCGCTCATTATCGAAATTTTGCACGCGTGCTTGCTTATCGTGATTCTAGTGATTCGCGAATATGCTTATTAATTGTATCAACATGTTTTAGAGGTAATAAGATCCGGACACAAAATATTTCATTTGATTCGTCGTAATTTGTAGCACGATATTGTAAAGTGTCACATTAGTGTCCTCGAAATTAATGTCCTCTGGAATAAGCGAGTACATACATGAGAAAATGTCCATAAACATACATAGCATGCATCGTTGTCTTTTTGTTTTGCTAAGCACGTGTCTGATGTTAATTTGGTTACCTATACATTTTGTGCAGCGCTGTCCTAAGATATATTTTAGTCAATATTACGTTAAAAAGCCACTTTTAGAATTGGTTTATTTATCCTACAATATTTCAAACGTCAAGCAGAAATTAATAGCGTATAAATAATTTAAAATAAAAACAAAACAAGCGGTTAGTCATTCTCGGCACTTAAATGTGAGAAACATTTATAATAAATTTCCTGTTATTTGGAATCGGGACTAAGTTTATCAATGATCATGTCGAAAATTAAATATCATAAAATATTTAGATTTTTCTTTTCACAAAGTAGGTTACAATTAGAAAGATTAAAAGTGAATATCGAGCGAGAATCGAGAATAATATTAATTATGCGAGTATTAAATGTTGAATTCGGTGCACAAAGGCTAAATCGATGGTTGTGTAATACGAATATCGATTTTAGTAACTTAATAAGTAGACACGTTAATATGATGACTGTTGACGATCAACTGGCTCATCGCTAAATTAGCGTCGTGATTATCCGCAATGAGCGCCGCTCGACCGAGCGTCAAAGGATCGTAAACGTATTCAATCTCGAACTAATCGGGCGTTATAGGGTCGACCTGAATTCTGTCGATGCTTAATTGCTGATATTCTAGATTCCAATAAAGAGAGAGAGAGAGAGAGTCCATCGAGACTCTACACGTCCTTTATCAGAGCGAACGATCGATGGAGAAAACCGCATAAAGATTATATTATTATAAAATTATTGAAATCGTGTAATATAATAATACGCGACGTGTCTCTCTCTTCGTTACGCATTGAATTTTTAACACTATAATTTAAATGCAATATTAACGATGTCTTTCTGTTTTTAATAGTGAAACGGATCTTTTTAATTCTAAAGAAAATATACTGAAAATAAGAGTATCTCAAAGCATATTATAAGCATCTCTTGACATAATTTCAATACTTAAATCTGCAACTTTACTGCAGCTATATGTATAAAGCCAACTTGACCTGTTAGTAGAGTGTAGAGAGCCGCATCAAGCGCCTGTTATTCTAGTAGAGAGCGCGCTCGTTAACAAAAAGTATATAAATCTCAAATTTTTTCAAAGGTGAAGATTTTGTTAGTTTCTAACTTAAATATATCTCAACTGACGAAAAGTCTTGTTGAAAATCGACTTTCTATTTGTTCGCGTGTTTTAGTACTTACTGTGTGTGCTTGCATTTAAATACTATTGAAGATTATTAACATAACTACAATATTAGGGAAGACTGGGGCTGCTTGGCTGGGGCTACAAAGATAAAATGATACCGCTATAAAAAGTATATTCATGAAACCGTCTAAGAAACTATAGATAGCGATAAACGCATTTGAAGCTAAATAATCATACATTTCACAATCGTTAGCGTTTCTTAGATGCATGGTTTCATGAACTTACACTTTACAGCTGTATCATTTTACCCCTGTAACAACCAGCCTCAGTCTCTCCTATTCTAAAAATACGTGGTTACATTTTTGTACACTCCGAATTCGTTGATATTGATTTGATATCGTCGAGAAGCATTGTGCGTGTTCGCGAGATAATCGAGTTCAGAATCACGCACAAAACTCCAGATACTTGACGAAGAATTCGCGTATCGCAATGACGCACGTTACAAAGTCGATCGTGCATGCGCTCGACGGAATTTATCATACATTTCGCGAAATCAAAATTACGTTGCGTAATGGGATGCATATGCGTTTAAGGCATCGTGTACATTAATGCTTTGCTACAAACTATTAGAGTTTACGAGCCTGTCCGAACGATCCTTTTTGTAGATTATTTAGAATTTAATAAAGAAATTTTTAGGGCAGCGTATACGTCTGCGGTGCACGTGGAAAGCATTTAGCCTTTGTATGTCTCGCGAATTCGGAATTCGATTGCGGTCGAGAATATGTACAATGTCGAAACAATTTGTCACCTATTTCAATGAAATCTTTAACCAATTAAGGATGTATGTGTGACATCTCAAAGCATTACCAAAAATGCAAAAATCTAAAAATTTCATAGATTGTTCTATTATTACGTCTTTTGTGTAAAATTTCAGCACAATTCTCTTACTGGTTTAAAAGTTATTGTAATTAAGGATGTATTGGAGGTATTTCAAATATATTCAGAGTGCTGTAAATTGTTTCTAAATTAAATTTAAAATACTCTGTAAAATTTTGAAGTTATTTAAGAGTTATTTAAGTTTAAAGTTGATAAAATTAACATTATATATCCCTTATAGAGAATCGACACTTTGCTGTAAATATAAATAAAATATAAATGAACCATTAAAATATTTTTTAAACTTTTTTTATGTGTAAAACATACATCATTGTTATTGTATTTTAAATTTCAAAATTTTTTGCCACAAAAAAATTATTTTAATTGTTTAAACAATACTAATTATTTAAATAACAAAAATTCATACTCAAACTGTTAACGGTAATCCCTTCTAACATACAAAAAATTTTGAGTTCATTGACATACGTGCAAAGTCTTCAATCAAGAAAACAAAATTATACTACATATAGGTAAAACATCCTTAAACTTATTTCAAATGTTTATTATTATCGTTTATTCGGTTCTAGAATATTTATCACTTAAAAAATACCTTAAATTAAAATCTTGTTAAAGCAAAATTTATTTCAAATTTAAACAGCGCAATATCTACATGCATCTTTTTCAAATTTAATTTGACAAACATTATTAAATGCTTCAACAATATAGTTAAGAAAATATCATTTCCAGAATAATGCTTATATGAAAGGCTTGATGTAATTTAGGTAGTATCCTCAGGCATATTGTATGTAGGTCAGTGTTTGATACTTCACGAAAGTTCGTAAAGCTGACTTGTGCAAGTGAATTCGGCTCCTAAAGTGTACTTACGCATCAGCAAAGCAGTGTTAGCGAGTTATTGAGAATAAATAGTCTCACAGCTGTTATCATATTGTTACGTGGTTATCAATTCAGGTTACGGGAATAAGAGGGGAGCCGTTTCGTAGTGTCGAAAAAAATCCGAAAGGATCAAATTTGTCTGAAAATAAAATGGAAATTCCGCATGAAAATTCAACGTGACCAAATTCGATATACCGTCATTTGTATGATATAACAAGTTATGATCTCAAGAGGAATGTAGTAGTGTTCAAGTGCCGACGAACTTCAAATAGAATAGCTTCTATTCTATTCGAGAAATTCTAAGATTTAATTTAAAACTCGATATGCATTGTTCCATTTTATAAAAGATTCAAAATCAGTTTTGTGTGGAGAGAGAACAGTATATATAAATTAACTCAATAAAATAAATTTCCACTTGGATCACAACAACTATGCTATATGCTTTTTCCTTATTGCTTTTCAATCTTGTGTCAAGTTTATCTTTTTAATCTGTAAATATTTAACCATGATAGAAAGCATTATCCTTTTTTAATATCTTTCGCTCAATTTTCTTGTTATTCTTACCATTCAATTTAACCAAATAATTCGATATCCTCTGTCTCTGAACATGAAATCATTTTCAAGTTGTCTCCATAGCACGTAAATCCTGATTGGATTTAATCTGCATGCAAACTAATCGACAGAATAATCCGGCAGTACCAACACGCATGGGTCCTCTAGTTTCGTAAAGACAGTCAACCATGAAGGATCATCGTTAGAACTACAAACAGTGGTACGCAATTATAGGGAATACGAAGCGTGCACCTCATTAGCGAACAAATCCGCAAAGCCAAACTGCGAAGCTACTTAATCCTAATAATATCAAGCGGTCTTATGCCCGGTGTCCACGATGCAAGAACTTGGTCCAAGTTTTGGTTTATGCCAATCAACTTGCAGCTCTTACAGAAAAGCAGCAGTTTCATTGGCTTAAACCAAAACTTGGACCAAGTTCTTGCATCGTGGACACCGGGCTTTAGAGACTCATACTTTAACCATGCAGATTCGAATCGCGTAGCGTTACTCTTCTGCTTTAAAACTTTGAAATTTCGCGTCGACTGTGTTTGAATGGATAATTCCGATTGGAGTACTGAGCGATATTTTTGCACGAAAAAATTCTCGTTAACCAAATATATGATTTTTGGTGAAACAAGAGTAAGATAAAATATTTCAATATGGCACAGTTTTATACCTTCCCATCGCCAGAACCAATTCTCGATTTCTACTGGGTAAAAGCGCGCTGGGATATCCATTTCGGTTCGACAACTTCGTTCTTTCGTAATAATCGGATCGGCGATAACGCCGTGACGGAAAGACAGCCGCGGTTGCAATAGCGAAAGCAGTTCGGAAAGCCAAGTGTCAAGTGGGATTGATCCAGAGGCGTTCCCGTTGGGAATACTATATATCGCGATATAACGTCACGACGCTGATAGATATAAAAAAAAGAAACAAAAGCAAACTCGCGGCATCGAAGAAATACCGACTGAAAATCGAGAAAACTTTCGCGCGATCAACGGCGCTTGTTCGAGCGGCGCGGCATCGAGATCCGCCCAGTTATCGTATTCCGTAGCCCTCTTATATACCTCATCCTTCTTCCCCCCTCCCGTCACTCCCTCGCTACCTGTCACAACGCGATACGGTGTCTATTCGCGAATTGAGAAAACATCGAGTCGGTAAACCGCCCCCCGGATCATCGGACCATCATTCGCGATCTTATCTTCGACGAATCACTGGGAATAACGTCACGTGATTGCGCGGGGACGAACATACCGCTCGTGAATAACGAGGAACGCCGTCAATCTTTAACGAGGAATTCGGACGGGGAGAAAGAGAGGGGGAGAGAGAGAAAGAGAGAAAGAGAGAGAGGGAGAGGGAGAAAGAGGGGGGGGGAGAGAGAGAGAGAGAGAGGGAGAGAGAGAGAGAGAGAGAGAGAGAGAGAGAGAGAGAGAGAGAGAGAGAGAGAGAGAGAGAGAGAGAGAGAGAGAGAGAGAGAGAGAGAGAGAGGTCTTCACACCGACGAAATGAACTTCGCACGCAATAATGCAGCTCCATTGTTGCGCCCGGATTAGACGACCGCCGCGCCAGCGGACTGTCCAAGAGCGGGTTCGCCAAAATGGCTTTACGCACGTACGGATCGAAGGCCGGTCCTCGCTCGTCCCTTAGTCCCCCTAATCGGTAAACGGACAGGGCCCTGCGCAAATTCGGTCGGACAAGCGAGTGTCCCGGTAGTTGCTTGCAGAGCGATCCTCGCCTGGTCGGTTTCTTGAATAATTCCATATCGACCGCCAGCTCCGAACATTATGCCATATTAATGGAATCTTGCTGTAATATAAACGCGTACATTTCTTGCGTATATCTTCGTAAACATTAAATGTTACGCGAGGAATTGATTCGGCCATTTCATCCCCGGCGACTGCATTTCCGGCGTCGTGAAATAATCGTGAAAGTCTCATATGTTCTTCGCCGGAAATTAGCGAAGGGAAATTCGTCGCATTTATCTCGTGAATATCTCAATTAGTCTAATACGTGACTGCAAGATCAACACTAGACTTCAGTCGGATGAAGCCTGCGCGAGATCGGCCGAGCGTCTGTTTTAACTGTTTCAATATATCGTACATCTCGATTAGCAGGGAATTTTACCGTGTGTTGGTTTAAATACGTATGTAGATATATAGCGAATTTCATGTGGAGGTTTCTCGCTAATTATAGTTTTAATTAAATATAGCAAGAAAAAACTTGTGCTCTCGTAGCAAGCAATTGCTCATTATGAAAACGGCAGATTATATCTGTTCGTGGCTATCCGAATAACGGTTTGGCATCACGACGAAAGTAAAACGCGCAATTACACTTGATCCGCACTTATCAGCACGAAACATCATCCGCATAGCGAGCGCGCTATTACATTCCGTTCTCGCTCCGATTTGCCTAAGATAAAACGCTTAATTGCGCGGCACGTACGATACACGACTTCTTAAGAAACGTAACGTACAATGAATAGCACGATGTCAAACCTTAGCTTTATAAAACCGACCAAATGATAAATCGATAACGCGGTTAAAGCACAACAAACGTGGAGCAATATTTTCAGCGCAACTCGAAACTCCGGCAACCATGAGCTTTGTACCGTTTGTTCTCCACTTGAAAACCTTTCGCCTCTCTGTGTGGACGCAATACTCGTCTTATTTGTCACGTGATATTTGACGCGTCCGTAAAACGCTACCGTAAAAGACTGAAATCCGAATCGGTCCGATACGCAAATATTTTTGTACCGATACGAGTCGCCAGCGAAAGAGAATCGGAAAAGAATCGTAGTGAAAGAAGGAAAAGTAGAATGCGCGCAGTGAAGAGTCGACTTTTTCACGACGCACGATTTTCTCACCTTTCGATAAACACGTCGCGCTATAGAAAATTAAAAACCTATATAGAAGCTTTGTGAAACTTTGTTAACAACTTATAAACTGGAACATTCCAGGGAATGTATATATAGAATATGGAATATACATGTATCGAATGTGTTAATGGAAATTAGCAGATAACGCGAATTGCGGGAGTGTCGACATCGTTTTGTCGCTTGTCTATGCAGTTTCATTTTTTAATTATACATCGGAGTTAATTGCGGTTAACTGATTAGGCAACTCATGAGCGTTCGCTGAGCCGCGGCTAATGATAATTGCGCTTTGCTCGTGCCAAGCGTGGCGGCGCGGCGGTGGCAAAGTGCTCCGTGCCGTTTTAGTGCAGCTAGAATGTGAAAGTTTGTCATGCGTGCCGCGCGTTCGCTTAACAGTTTCCACTGTTTGCGACAGTCAATGGTAAGCGTCGCTTTACGCGCCAAGTTCGGGCCAAAAGGGAAGCCCCCGAGATCTCTTTCTCACCTGACGCCGACTCTCGTCTCGCAGTCGGAGAAAACGGCACCCGGAAATCCGCCGTGATTAGGGGTGGTCGCTCTTCTCGAGATAACGTCGTCTCTCCGCGAATCAAACGGCAAAAAAAAACCGGCCAAATGGTCACGCCGTAGCTGGAAAGTTCGTCATCCTGGATTTCGCACGTTCGAGAGACAACGGGCTTTACTGGCTGACAAACGCCATTTCTTCCGGCGAGCGATGTAGAAACGACGCGCCGCCCAATGAGGACGATTCCGTTCTCGGCGCGGCTCTCGAGCTCGAGCATAAACGGGAGTAAACTGCCGCTGAATTAGGTTGACGAACTTCGAGAGCGCGGCGGCGGCGACGTCGGCGTTCGAGCAGCACCCAGCGCTGTCTGCTAACGAGCTTAAATTATGTCGTTACAGCTTCTCAGAGAGCCGCGCGGTGTCACGTTGAACATCGAATGACGGGTTGTACTGCCGGCCTGTCTCGCGGACGACATTTTCCGTTTTTCATAACATAGGGTAGGTAGTCCAACAATGAACCATGTAAATTTCAGAGGCTTATATATCTCTCTAAATTATTGAGTTGGAGATCTGTGTTTTTGCATACAGTTCATGAATTTAGTTGGCTATACATATACTGTATAAGATGACTTATAAGTCATTTTTAAAGTTTAGCCACAATTTCGATTTTTTTAAAACAATGTCAAATGGTTCATTGTGTACAGGCGTGCAATGTGTACACACAATAAACCTAGCCATTTTTAACAATAAACCACATGTTTTATACAGTGAATTGTTAGATTATTTTAGTTTTACTATGTTTTAAAATGTTTATTTAGAGAAGAGATAATTATAAGGCATGATAAGTAAGATTGGGATAATATGATTTTAAATTAAAGCTTACTTAAAAAATACGGTAAAATAATGCAATAGAAGAAAGTTGCTTACAGAATTATAAAGCCAAATATACACGCACAAAATTATAGAATAATGAAAAAAATAATAAATATAACAACAAAAACATAAAAAATACGTAAAACTTACGAAAAAAACTTACTTTGTCACCCAAAAATCATAAAATGTGATCTCAAACGAAGAGAGGTTCAAATGCGAGTCGTTGCATGATAACAAGCACAATCTAGCAACACTACATTTATGAAATATTGCAATGGTTCATAGTGTACAACTGGTTCATTGATGGACCTACCTACCCTACTTCGCGTTTCAGAATTGTGCATAAAATCGCAGCTTTAAGTTTATATAATTTAGAATAAATCGTTTGAATATAGCCTAATGCAGACAAATTCCATGCAATAGCTGCAGAAGAGGAAATTTATAGTTCTCTCTTGATCTTTTTTAGTATGCGTGCGCTTTACACACATTTCACGAATAGTATAATTATGGAAGTATACATTTTTGTTATAAATCATTTTTACAATTTTTAAATTTGTTCACGTAATTTTATTTTCTTTTTTTCCACGCTATACTTATTCTACATTACGTATACCTGTCAGGCCTTATCAACACGGAAAGAACTCAAATATCAAAATAATAATAGGTCACTGAAGTATGATGATAATGCTGTAAAAAATTTTGACATTTTAGCAATTAATTTGAATGTTCTACATAATTAATTTGACGGTGCAACACAATTATTTTCAGATCTGTATCTAGCTAAATTTTTAGATACCTCAGCAAAACCGTTCTTTCCGTGAAACATTTGTATTCGAAGAAAAATAGTTTGTTTTTGAATCTCCTTAGGATGCTTAATCCCTACGATCTGTAAGTCGACAAGAATAAATTGCACGTTTCTAAGCATCGCCACGAGATTTACCCCTTATCGTCGAAAGGAGAATGGGTTCGATGTTTCCCGCATGCTCGCTTACTCGCTCGTGTTTCGAATAACTGTCTACGATCTCACGTATCATATAAAAAATTGCGCCTCGGTCGCTCATTTGTCCCGGTTTGACGTCTTTGCTGATGGACTCCGCCAAAAACTCCCGTAGGGCTACCCTTCACGCACATGCGAGCAAAATCGTAACGTATCCGCAATGAGCAGCAACTCAGGGTATCCCGGAGGGTTGATTCGCGTATATAGATCCGGAGATTGCGAAGCACCCGCGTGCAAGCGCGGATGAAGAAGCCGTGTTGGGTATGGGAACCGAGCTTTGACGTTTGATCCCGGCGACCGGTCGGAATTTCGCGAATTTTCCCCGAGTTCACATATAGTGACGCGATTACAACACGAAATATAGCGCGCGACCGACAGTGCCAGCAATATTCGAGATATTTTACGATGGTACTGCTGGTACCGGTAAGCTGAGCAATCGTCAAGTTGTGATACGCCAAAAATGAACTTTCATGGCACTGATGGCCGATCCAATAATTAAGGGAACGCCACATGTATGTATGAATGCTATATGTAAATATATATATATATATATATATATATATATATATATATACTGCTGATATATATTTTATCGAAGAGTGCAGGAGAGAGAGAGAGAGAGAGAGAGAGAGAGAGAGAGAGAGAGAGAGAGAGAGAGAGAGAGAGAGAGAGAGAGAGAAAGAGAAAGAGAGAGAGAGAGAGAGAGAGAGAGAGAGAGAGAGAGAGAGAGAGAGAGAACGTATATTCTCTCTATACTACATTGTCCTGTATAATTGTGGTCATTACTCTTTCGATTTTGTCATCTAAAAAGTGTATGAGATATTTAGAGTGAAATTTTTTTTATATTAGGCAGTGATATTCGATAGCGACATTTTAATACGAGATTAACTGAAATCGTATATCCCCAGTTGAGGAGCGAAATGATTACTCATGTGAAATCTGACACTATTAAAGTATAATTGTCGCGAGACACTCACAACGTCGAAAAGTTATAGGTACTAATGTTAAGTAAATGATCGATTACTTCTGTCAGATCTGCCTCTTTATTTGTATTATATATTAATATTTCAATCTTTCTTAATATATTTATGCATTAAAATGCAGAAGTAACATTAAAAACTGCTTTTAAATATTAAATAATAATTGATATTTTTACAAATTTAAAAAGTAGGCGTTAAATTCTCAAAATACATAATCTAAATATTAAATGTAAATAAAATGTTATATCAAACATTACAATTAAACGTGATGTATTAAATATGCGTATAATTAAGATCAATGTTTTTGTACTTTGAGATAAATTTTAGAAATTTTATTCAGTTTTTGAAAAAATAAGATCAGAAATTAAGTACATTATCTGCATATTATTTTGCGGCTAATTTGTACGATATAATTCAGTACAAAAATTGTTTGTTATACAAACGCACACATTTGAACTATCGAAGAGTGAAGGAAAACATATTCTCTCTATATACTACATAGTTCTGTATTATTACTCTTTCGATTGTCATCTCAAAAGTGTATGAGATATTTAGAGCTAACATGGCAAAAGTATCAAATTGTAAATTAGCGTAGAGTTACAAGAGTTAAAAGAAACTTCGGTCAGTTACCTCTAGTAACGTGTTCGAAGTTTGATATGTCACGGTTGATAATATGCCCGACGAGAAATGACGTGAGAACCAAAAGGAATAATAAACTTTCCACACAGTACTGTCAATATGAACTTTTCATATTCTCGATATGCATATACGCTTTTATAAATTTTCATGTCAATACAAAACTCTCGTTATTTCAGAATTATTTATAGCACATTAGGAATTATTTTAAAAATATATCAAGTGTCTTAATATAACAATATAACTGATTAAATATTTGATATTTTATTTTTAAAACGTATAACTAATTAATTCCATAATAATAAGACTCATTATATAAATAATCAATACATATATATATATATATATATATATATATATATATATATAAAATTTCGATTTTATTTTGTTCAATAAAAATAAAAAAAAGCAGCAAAATATAAAATTACAGTAAGTGAAATATTGATGTTTTTAAAATATATCTTTTATTTTGTTTTTATTTCGTGTATAGTATTTTCATATTGTTTCTGAAATAGACGATATATATATATATATATATATATATATATATATATATATATATATATACGATATAAATATATATATATACGATACACGATATATATATATATATATATATATATATATATATATATATATATATATATATATCGTGTATCGTATTCCTCTATTTTGTATTTCGTGTGCGGCACTCAGAAGGTCCTCTATGCCAAAGGAGAAATGGGCCAAATCATTTTTAAATAATCGCTCCAAGAACGTTCCAAACTTCAATCAGCTCTAGAATGGGGTTATGGGGTTTTGGTGTTTTAGGGTCAAGGGGTTATAAGATTACAAGATTACGGAGGTATAAAAAAATAATCAAAGTGCGATGGTTTCGATTACAGGGGTTTAGAAGCTTATGAGACTATATGGTTATGGGGTTATGGGGTTTTGAGGGTTATAAAATCAAGGGGTCATGGGGTTAATAGTTTATGAGAGTTTTAAGGCCAAACAGCTTAATTAAAGCGATTATTGAGATAAGACAAGTCGTATAAATCATGTTGTAAGATCACTTCATCAGGTTTTTGGACAGAGGAAGGGGCCACTTGACGTAGAATGTCATATATATATATATATATATATATATATATATATATATATATGTGTGTGTGTATATCGACAGTTTCATATTATATATTCCAGAATTAAACTTTAATCTGCTCGGCTAATTAATCCGTTCTAGTTCATTCATTTTAGGGCAATGGATCTGCGAGATATTATTTTAATCTCCGACATAGTTTCTTTCCGATATATTATACGTATATTATATGTATATACATACAATAAAATCTTTTAGATCATTTTTAACAGATCTAGATCCATTACCGAGAATTAAAATAATATATAAAGTATTATTCATCGATATGACAGTAAAATTGTAACGCGGGAACTATGTTGAACTAAGGTACATACGAATTAGAACAGCGTCCAATATAATTAATATCTCGAAAGAGATTGTTGCGTATATTGAATCTTTTTATTCAATATTTTCAAGCAATAAATATATGTACAAATAGATAATAAATTACTCACTCCGCATGATTGCTTATTCGCCGTCGTCCGATGCCTTTCGGATCTTCATCACTTTCTTCTATTGTCCGTGCACCCATTCGCGAAAGCGCGGTTAATTACAATCGCACGTGCATTAATTACCGGAATACGACGACCGCGCAGCACTTTGCACGGGCACGCCTGACATTAACCGTACACGACCGTGCTGTTTGTTACACTAGGACAAAGGAACGATTGCGTGACAGATGTACGATCGCGCAAAGCTACAATCCGCCGAATGTCTCGTAAATAAGTCAAGCGAACGGATTTTTAATGGCCGAAGGTTTTAGAAAGATCGCCGATACACAAATGCCAAGTGTATGCAGCGCGATTAAATATTAAAACGCGAGGCTAATTATGATTGTACATATTGATTAAACGCAATGCGACGTTTCATCGATTGGCCGAATACGAAAGTAGTGTTGATAACGAGGTTGATAACTTCGGCGATATTGCTTAATACAATGCGAATTAAGTTAACGCCAGCTAATTTAAATTCAACCTATTGTCTAGAAATATATACGATCAATATTTAATATTGCGATGTGCACGATACATCTCACAAATGTATAAATCGTGCGAGATATATATCACTAATAACATATGTATCACTGATAAGTGTTCGATATATCACGGCTTTTCGTTGGTTAAATTCCTCACAATCAGTCCAACGATTCGCGTTCTCAATCCGGAAACGATGGGGCGTTAGTTGAATAAAAAAGAGTTCAAAGCACGGCGCAACATATATCCGAATCCAAACGTCCAGGAAGTAACTCTATCGTCCTAAATACGGTAGTGAAACGATTCACCATTCTAATCCTCTATCTCGCGCTGATTTCCGTTTCAAACAAGTAAATTGCACGAGATATCTATCTAAAATAACCGTCGCCTCGTACACTACGTTTACGCGAGCGTTACTTCTGTAGTAACTTACGATATATCACTCGTTTACGCGGAGTAAATTATCGTAAGTTACTACAAAATCCCGTTTACGCGAAGAAAAATCCCGTTTACGCGAAGGAATTATCGTAAGTTACTTACAGAAGTAACGCTCGCGTAAACGTATAGTAGTAGTTAATCACGCTAGCCGATGATAGTTCGTAAAGAAATGATCGCGTATTCTCTTCTGGTATTTATCGCGGCCACGTTTCGAGTGATAATAGCACGACGAGACGCACGAAATAACCTGCGGCGGCGCTGCTTGTTTGTTCGACTCTCATCTCGCGAAAAATAGCGACCTTGTGTATATACAATAGCGTGCTGTAAAGAGTCATAAAAATCGAAACAATGAACGCCGTACATCCTATACCTTGCCGTTACTTAATATTACAATGACAACGTACGTAAAAAATTCCGTTTCTTTATATTTCAAGTTAATCTCGATACAAATAAAATTATTATACAATGGTTTGCACTTTATTTAGTCATTTAGTGAATTGACTAGTGTCACCTAAAATGATAATTAATTCTGAGAATATCTTGGAAGATCGAATTTATTATTTTGATCCTGATTTGAGAATGGGTTATGGTTTTTAATACCTATAGTTTTGATATGCCTACATATTATTTAAATTTTTCATTCTTTTTTAAATAATAATTGGAAAATGATTGAATAATTACTTAATTTAAAAAGAAGTGTTAAATGTGAAACGTTTATTCGAAGAATTAAATTTTTTATTTTGATCAAAAATATAGATGCAAATTAATTCATTATTATTGTCTTCTTTTCCATACTTTAATTCAAAAATCGTGTGAGCTTAATAATTCAAGAGGTTGAAAAACTCATCGCAAGAAATATTTTATCTGGGTTTCTTTATTTATTAAAATCATCGAATTTTTTACTGCTCCTGTGGCGTAAAACACGGAAAAAATATTGATAAACATTAATTTTTATAAAAATCTCTCTTTCCAATCCAAACCAAAGCAAAAAATTTATTCCTGAAATAAATGTTAGATCTTAGATTTAATATTGTTAATATATCCATATAATTGCTATATCCACATGGAGAACAAAATACGTATCGCTGTCTTATAGCAACATGTAATGCAAAAAAAAATTATTTGATATCGTCATTTAGAGTACAAATATAGAGAGTAGTATTGTACTTCTCCTAATTGTAATATTTTCAAAGTCTATTTTTATATTTTAAATTTGGTTCTTTATTAACGAGTAATCATTTTGCTTTTGAGTTATAGATTTAAATCAATAAAATTGTCTTAGCACACGTAAAATCTCCTTTTAAATCACTTTTTACTCAGAATTGGTACACAAGTTTTTTCTGCACTTAACTGACATGAGATTTATAAACTATTAATACGTTCATATGTAATCTTCTCTGAATAATTGACTATTGTGAACCGCAAGAAGCAGAACTCGACTTGTGTCTCAAAATAGACTTCATCTGATTGTGAGTTTCTCAGTTGAATCGCGCGATTAGAAATATCACTTTGACCCTTGAGATCCATTTATCAAATTGCACTTCAAGATAGATTTTAGCTGAGTTCTTCAGCAAAAATGTGACTATAAATAGGTTAATTCATATTATAAAGCCGTCAGAAGTCTCGTCAATCTTTAGGAGGGCCGTTTAATATTTTGATTATTTCTTTACGCGTGCATGCGCGTTGAAGAGCTAAACCGTTTCGGACTTTGATTTATCGTGAGAATTACTATATAAATGCACGCAAGGTATTATGGAATTTTTCGTCATGAAATTTTTCATCGGCGCTTTATTCCCCGACCTACATAGTACGTCCGTGCATTTTCGCATGCTCACCGACATTGAGGATAAGCGGAAAAATGCCACAGCCAGGATCAAAGTCAATAAATTCGGGCAACAAACAGAATGCAATCTCCTAAAAGCTACGTTCGCGTTCGTAAGCGAAATAAAATATCTCGTGCGCCGGCCCGCTTCGAAATTCGGCTGAGGTTCAAGCCGGGCATTGTCTGTCGGGTTTCCGGTGGACCGTATCCCTTTGCATCTTCCAACGTCCATTTAAACTTCCATTTTGTTTGTCGTTATCGCGCCCCTAAACCTCTTCATGCAGTTCGGCGTCTTTGCGCTCAACAAAGCGGGCGAAAAAGAAGAAGGAGACAAGAAAGAAAAGCCCGAGGAGAAGAGGCAAAATGCGCTATTTTATCATAGCTTCGCTGACGGTTAAGCGTGCCTCGCGGGCGTCTACCGTTAAGAAGACGAAAACGACAACGCCGGCGACTGCAACGGCGATGAAACGTGCCGTCGTCGGCCCCTGGGTGTACCGCGTGTGCTCGAGCTCGAAGCTACATGAAAATCCCATAGTCGTATGCTGGTTGGGAATACTCTTGGCGCGACAAAGACGGATATAAAAGGCGGAGTCGGCGAAAGGACCCCGAGAATTATTACAACGGCAAACGAGGGGATAGATCGTGTCGTCGCCGCAGCAATACGCGGCAACGCAATTTGCACTTGTTGCCGTCAACACAGTCTGTGCATTAAGCTTTATTAAACCGGTACGACGAGTGTTTAATTTAAAATTACGCCCCGGGTCCGACAAAATCGGCGGCGCCGTCATTCGCCATGCAGAGAATTCATTGCGAAATTGGATCACGCGCCTGAGAAATAAAATCAATCTCGCGTGCGTCAAGCAGGGACGAAACACGAGAGGATATCGATCATGGTTAAGATCACCGCGCTCGTAGCTGGCGCGGCTTGATTAATTGACAGAATCGATCCTGTGGTCTAGCGAATTTATGCGGTAAACGTAAGCTGATTTCGGCCACATTGTTGCAGCCGTGACAGTTTGAATAGAAAAGCATTAAACTGCTTAAACAGCCAATCGGATGTGAGGCAGATTTCTGCAGCTACAAATTTAGGGAATGTGAAATAAATATGTGCACAAGCCACAATGTGTATATAGGCAATACGACGCGCTATAAGTCAAACTAAATTGTTTTCGCTGTACGTATAAATATTGTTAATTAAAAGCGCCGCGAGACAGTGAAATATAGCCCGTTCGATACTTTCTATATCCCCGCCGGTGATGTTACAGGACGGTAGAAAACATAGTTGACTTTACTGCGGAGCGAATGGCGCGCACATACGGAGCATCAAGCCGGGAAAATGTGCACTATAGACACGTTCGAATGATACACGTACAATAAGTGTAGTTGCGGTACATGTTGAACTGTCAGTAACAAAATAGACCGACTGAGAGTAAACAGGCCAGGGATTGTAGATACTACAAAACTACGTAAACCGTGAAATGCCGTCGTACGATTAGAAGAGCGTTGATTTAAGCGCCAATTTCAGCGCTGCGCTTGAAATTTAGGTGTTTGATTTTACGAACCGATGCTGGTAGCAATAAGAAACAACTGAATAACTGACTATCGTTCTCATGTTTGAATTGCGTCCATACGCCGCGTTTATGTGAACATTGTATCAGCAACCGACATAACATTATGAGCGATACGTATAACCAATCTTACAAATATCACTCGCTATCGTTTCGGGAACTTTCCTGTCGCCGTGTAACATTAACTATATACATCGCATATATGATTTTCGAAGTAGCGAAGAAAGTTCGTGAATGGCAGTGACGCAGAGAAAAGGGAGAGAATGAGGAAGCGAGTCTGCAATGTAAAATCCGATTGCTACCGCCGAGAAAGCCAATATTCTACAACAAAATCGATACTCTAAATAAATATTATTCGATAGATACTCGAATTGACGGTGTATATCTCCCGTTTGTCGCCGAAAGCCAATATTTATTTCGCTGGACTGAGAAGCGGGAGTCCTGCGCTAGAGACGCGTATATTACATATACCCTTGCAAAAAATTTGCTGGATAAATATGTAGCTTATCGATATATCGAGCCGCGCAAGTATCGGATCGTGCACATTTTCGACTAAGGTATAAGGTATCTTTAGTGCGCCAAATTGCTCAATGTAAAAGCTCGTAGCAAGTACCTCGAAGCTATAGCTCTTCCATTAATAATATATGTAAGTTTTTTTAACTCGTTATTAAACTGCACAAAATGCAATTTTATACGGGACATATAATGTGTGTCTTACTTTCTGCGCGTCCGTGCCTGGAAGTGGACAGAAAACTTCCGGAAAACTTCGCAGCTAGCAGCAATATCTGAAAGCAAAAAAAATATGGTTAATATTAATTTACGAGATAAAAATATATGTATAGTGCATTTATATATATATATATATTTTTTTTTTATATATACATATGTTATGTAAATTTTATACATATTATATATAGATTTATTGCGATACAATAATGTATTGATTCGCGCAGCTGACAATGCAGATAAGATATTCTTTAGATGGATTAACGTGCAGAATGCGTAGCATGTTCATTACATGCGAATCTATGAACATTACCTCCGCACAGCGCATTAATGCGAGATGATACTGATTTATGTGAAGCCTTACGGTCGAGTTTAGGTCGAGTTTGTGTCACATGTACCTACTTCCACACAATGTGAATTTCGCCTGGAATATCGATCAAATGCGTGTACCGATTTTATCGCCATTTTTTATTACGTTCAATTAATTTATAATAACATTTAAAATAAAATTAATGATAAACATCCCGCATTTTTGCATTACAATTTTTTTTACAAAACTTATCCTAAAATTCTTTAAAACAGAATATTAAAAAACACAATCTCTATTTATTTGTCATTTTTTATCCTTTCTTCAAAAATTAATATGACGAAATTAAAAGAGAGCTAAAGAAAAATTCCTTTTTGGTGTTATAATGATACGCATTCTGTATTAATTAGTCTTTTTGGCAACTTTATAAATATATATATATATATATATATATATATATATATATATATAATGATATGGTCTTTAAATCATTTATAGTAGAATCTCGAAACGCGCAGCAATGTAGTTTGCCGCGTCCGTGACATATATTCGCGATCGCAAGGACGGAAAATTGCTACGAAGGTTCGCAAGAAAGGTACGGAGCCGTGGCAACGGAGATTGGCAGTGCGCCAAAGCGCAGCGATGTGACGGGGGAAAAGAGCCGTGCATCATTGATGATTCGGTTCTGATACCGCTTCCATTCTTCACAATGCAAGATGCATCGTTGGCTGCAAGTTTCGCGAGTTAGCATCTCGCGATGCTGCATTGCAAAGCAAAAGGGCGGAAATCGGAATCCGTAATTCGATTACTATATAAAATATGCCATTCGGATTATACTGTCGAAATGAATCGCGCAACGAATTCATAACGGGAATAAATTCAGCCATCCGACATTCCGTATGTTATTGCCGCACTTTCGTGTCCCCGCGCGAAATCGAGCGTACCAGCGTATGCAATAATCCGTTGACAATATTCGAAAAGCGCTCTTCATCCGTGCCAATTTTCGTGTTCGTTAATCGCAAGTTACGTCCCTCATCCGATTATGATTCGAAACCCGTTGCAATTCCAGCCGCGCGCCGACTGCAACACCCACGGACAGATACCAAAATCTTCACTGTTACGCATCGTGTCGCGAGATAAAAACAATATCGCTTCTCCGCTTTTTATTAAATTTCGCGAAATATACCGCCGGTGCGTATAGGTTTGCTCGCGAGAGCGGGTAGAAAAATGGAATAAGAAGAAGGAAAAAGACAAAAGAATTTTGAAATGATTGAAAACGCGAATGCAATCGGCCGGATAAGCATGCATGCCGGATAATATGCATTTCGTAGGGAAAAAGAGCGGGAAATAATGCAAAGTGCGTGCAACTGGCAAACGAGAGATACGAGTAGCGAGCTGTCGGCGCAGCTGTGACTGTTTCTACCATCGCGTCGCGTCGCGTCGAGTGAATCGGTTCTCTCCGGCTGCTATAATAACAGGAGATGAAGGAACAGTGGAACAGGGTCGTGATGCGACGCCCTCGGAAATTAAACGTAACGACTCATGCAGTAAAAGAGCGCGAAAGCACTGGGCTATTATATATAGCGGCATTAATTTATACGTCGAAGGATCAGTGCCTAACGCCTAAAGAAAAATTAGAAAAAGGTCTGAAGCTACAAATCAGAGTGTAACAGGTTCTTGTGATAGCTTACACCGATATAGTTAAACTAATTTCAATTACTTTAGAATAGAATCGGTTTGATTAAGAAATAAGATAAGGTTTTAATTGAATCCGTTGCTTGAACCTAATGCATTTTACAATAACTTAAAATTGAATGAGTTATAACTAAGTATTTAACGTTATCCGTTTCCGCTTTTAATTATACACAAATATAATTATACAGAAATTATATAAATGTTATAGGTAAATTTAATTATATATTAATTTTCTGTGATACATTTCTTTAAATTATAATGTGACACTATTTCGGGATTATTAAATGATGAAGATTCTTCGTGGCATGTGGCTAATGGTATATATTAAAAAGTAATTGAGTTAAGGTATTCCTTTCATGACACCAAAGTCTTAAGAATTAACTGATTTTTTGGTACGAGAAAGTTAAAATGCATATCTTTACGCCAGAAAAAAATTAAACCACATTACCGAACATATAAAAAGGAATTATGACTTTGAAAATTCGATATTTTATATGTGACGTTATCGAAAAAATCTATTTTCCACATTTCAATGTAATAATTTGTTTATCAAATATTTTAAGATATTAAGTATTAACTGCGCTACATATATTCGCTAAACTCTATACTTTCGATAGTATACGCCGATAAAAATAAAGAGACACCGAATATTTATACAAAATATTTATGTTAAAAGTTGACTTGAAATGTGGTTTATAGATGAATATTTTTAATGGCGACTTTCAAGAAATTATTTGGCAACGCAAGCTGTGCGCTCATGTCACACTTCAGTTCATCTCACATACGGTTTATTATCAACTTTTATTTTCACAAATTGTCCCTTATTTTTGCCCACATTACTCCTCACTTTATGTTTCCTATCACTCATTATTATTATAAAATTTCTCTTTGATAAAAAGATAATGTCACAATATTCTTTGATTAATGAAATTGACACTTACATTGACACTTTTGTTATCAATTTCACATTTTACAATCGGCGACCTGAAAAGCGCAGCGTTGCCATATTGTTCTGACAGTAAAATTTACCGAAAAATGAAAAATTTCTAATTAAACATAATATTTTCACTTTTTTCTTATAATTAAACATATTAATCAATTATAACTTGATTTTATATAAGTTTAATGCAATATACAAGTATGCTGAGGCCCTGCCTAAGCGCCTACAAAATACGCTCCTCCGTGAAAGGAATACCTTAAGTTAACTTAAAACAAAGTGTGTATTTAGAATACAATTAAAAGATAATTATGAAAATTAATAAACATTAATAGCGTATTAAAATATCAGTAAAGAAATATGTATAATTATGGCGAGCAAGATACATTTGAAAAAGATAAATCGTACTTGAATTTTATATCTATAGGTTGAAAAATACGCCGAGAAATCTATTCGCGATTTTAATAGAAATGCAGTGAATTAAATAGTGGTAGGAAATAATTCATGATGTACTTTATGCGCCTCGATATTGAAAGTATTCCTTGCTATTGCAATCGTCGAAGAGATTTCGCCGGTTTTGGAATCGCGACAGGACGATTAAAAAAACTCGATATTCAAATCATTTGTACCCCCATTGCCGTAAACTACCAGACAGTCTCATAAATTCGACGAAATGCAAACCGCTTGAAAACCTTAGCGCATACTGATGTGTAACAAGTATTACGGCAGCGCGATATGCGAGATTTTCATCGCGAAGTATTCTTCTGCGCGAACAAGTTCTCGCATTATCATTAGAAAATGTGTGCGCGATCCACGGCGTTCGAAAGTCACGTTTGTTCATATATATGCATTTATTCGCGAGAGCTCATTGCCATGGTACATACATACACGGTCGAAAACTGCGAAAAAGCACTTCACTCTTCATCGCTCGCGCCTCGACGAGAGTTTAACATTTACTTTAATACTTATATAGGGAAGGTGTAAATGACAGCTAACGAAGCGCGAGCAACGAGAGCGCTCCTATAGTTATGCTAGAATGTAATCAAGAAGGCTCTCATCATTTTCAAAGAGTTTTCAATTCCGGAGTGGAATCCTATTTTATCATAACGTAGTAATTAGGACAGAGATTATTACAACTGCGACGTACACAATAATGCGACGTCTCGACCCACCGAAGGCAAATTACGCGAAACTCCGAACTCTGGAAGTAAACTCTGGTCGGTCCGATACGGAGGAAGATCCTGGCACCAGGACCGAGTTTACTTTGGCGCTCTAAAGTACCACAACTCTCGCAACCCGCCTACGAAATAGCATATTATAATAACTTATCGTTAATTTCGGCCTGCTTTACCCGCGTAACTTTCGTAACGGAAAACCGTTCGTTGCGCGCCGAAGGTATAACATTAAATAGGTAGATCAATTTTCTATATCGATATAGAAAACAGACGTGCGCGTTAACTCGATACCGAGAAAGTTAACGTAATCCCTTATGCCGCCTGTATCATTATACATATAAACGCAGCGTATCGCATTAATGCACCGTCTCTTCTTAATTTATCCTCTAATCAACCGGCGTCTTCATATCGGAGGATAATCCTAGATATTGTTTTCATCTAATCCTACCGATGTCGCCTATGAGGTTAATTAACAAAATTATCAAACGCGCTCGCGGAGCGCAAATTTATCGTAACACGTAGAAACGCAATCTCGGCGGTAATTCCATCAACGTGCGGCACGGCAACGAGTAACGAAACACGTACTTATCGCAATGCGTATTATTTCAAGGTTTCCAAGGTTCGTGAAGCGTTCGGGATAAAGGAGCCAGAATAATTCACGACCTCTCCTCCCCTTATATATACGTACGTTCCATCGGAGACGCATTACTCACGCCACATTAATCCCGAAGAGCCAAAGAGGGTCGCTTTTTGCGTCGGAGTTTTATGACGAACAAATCACGCTACACCAGAAATTGCACCCACTCTCATCGCGTCTAAACGCAGAGCGCTGTCCCGTTTTAACGGTAACACATTGTTCAGTTCGATGGCCTATCGACAACTGTAACTCGTATGCAGCAGAATTACACGCGTCCCATGCGTTGTGTTGTCTGTAACTGCAGATGTTTACGAGCTTGTAAACCGGCGTACATATATACGTAGCACGCGATACTAATCATGATTCTCCAACTTTTTGAAGCGATAACACGCCAAATCTGATAGAAATGCTGATTTCAATTTATAATTCATAATGATCATTTTCCGTCAAGTATAAAATTGGATTACCAAACTATTAAATGAGTACGATAACGGATCGATATGATGAGTTAAACAAGTTTTCACTGTGAATGGCATTGAAATTCAATATCGTCGAATTTAATAGTAATTGATAGTAATCGTGTATTGGATTGCCAGCAAATTGGCAATCCAATACATGAATCTCGCGGCCAGATCTCACGAAAACAAATGCAAGAATTAAAAAAAAAAATCAAACAAAAAACGTGATAAGCTATATAAATTGAAGACTCGGGGTGCATCATAGAAAAAAATCGTAGCTGCTTCGTTTTCAGAATATTATTTCAGGACTTTGGCTTGTTAATTAAAAGTTGATAAAGACATTTCGAATATGGAGTATTTGAGAGAAATCTCGAAATACAGTAAAAATACAAAATAGTACGCATTCCAAGCACGTGTAAAACGAAACAACGTGTGCGTAGGGTGAGAAAATTCTCGAGATTATTGCAGGATGCAAAGGATTCTACTCACAAAGAACAGAATGCAAGAGAAAACGCGTATATAATGCTTATATCTACAATATCAGACGCGACAACATATTCATCGACAACATATTCAATATACTTAATTCATGCTGCTTTACATACTTGCTGCGTTACGACGTACGAACGCGCATCTATCACAAATGGGATCGCGGAGCATAGGCAAGACAGGAATTTCAGACCCGCGATACGCAAATACCGAATTTCTGTCGTGTCTAGTTTATCGGGAAGAGAATTGCGTCATCGAACAAATCGCACTTTATTTCTGATGCGGAACCCCGCTTAATGATTTCGTGCCATAGTCAGTTTCGTGACAGCACTGTCCAATCATCGAATAGCTTCAAATTTCATTGACCGATGCCACATATGTATAGGTAGAGCGCTATGTAACTGTCTAACTGTAATACAAAAGCATTCGATAACTAAAAGTTTAGAAATTGAAATTCTTACATACAAGTTTTAGATTAAAGTTTTTAACATGCAATGCGTAAATCGACAAATATAATTCAAAATTTAAGAACGTACATTATTTTATATACATATAGTTCAACATTGTTCCAATATAAAAAAAGTATTTTTAAATTTATTAAACTTTATCCCATTTCAAAACAATTCTTTCTTATATTTTAGATTATTTTTTTTAAGATTATTATATCTTATAAGTTGGTACACAGAAAGGAAATCTTAAAAGAGACGTTTTAAAACGACATTATTTTTAGGAGATTCACATAAAGAAAAGATAGCTTTGATATAGCGAGTCTGCAGAGATCGAATATGATTTTTTAAGAGAATCAGTTCGATTAAGAATGAGTCCTGACGGTGGGGTGAATCGCCCTCTCTCGTCGCCCACCCCTTCGCGCTCCATAAACATGGGGATCGCTCGATTTTAAATGAAGCACTCAGCCGAGATTTCTCCGATCGCGGTAATGGTCCTCCCACTTTACTCTTCTTCCACCGAATTTAACGCAAACCCCATTGTCCTTTTGGCCGCATCGTAAAATGCTAATTTGTGGCAACTGGCGCTTGAATGGATGGGATAGGACGATGGGATAGGGGAACGAACAAGTGACAATCGTTAGAGTCGCAATCGAGGAAATCCTCGAAAAGGCTATCGATCCTCATCTTCATCCCCATGCATGTGTGTGTACAGTACGTACGTGTGTGAATGTTTGTAGAAATCACGTGCCTATGCGGGCAATCGCGAAAGGTGCTCTCGTGCGACCGCTACCATGGCGGATGGCGTTGCTGGTCGGGACTGCACCATGTTCGAAACAACACTCCGGATTGACATTAGATATCAGTGAGGTCGGTCACGCACGGGCAATGTGCCTGCTACGGCGATGCCCAGCCCGCGACAAGTAAATTTTAATTGAGGCACGGATCTCTCATTTTGTCTCGTACTTGGTCGCGTGCGCCCACGGAAGCTCCCAAATACATTCATTTTCGAAGAACTGTGTCACAATGGTTGGCGTTGCTGATTTAAATCCAAATAACTCCACTTGAGCCTACAATCACAAGGATACAATTAGAGACCTTCGAGTACGAGTCTGGCCACTGATCGACTGTGTACTGATTTGACAAACCATGACAGGACCAAATCCAAAATATAAAAACAAAAGTGTCAAAACAAACCCATGCCTATATCATTGTTATGATTTGTCATGCAGAACATGTCATGTGTGTCTCTAACTAATATATAAACTCTATATAGAGTGCATTGTTTTTAAACGCAGCCATTAATTGTCCAGTCTCTAGATCCAATATGATAAATGACAAAAGTGACGTCGATATTGACTAGTCGCGTTAAGTTCCCATTGTTTACCACATTCCAAATCACTTTTCTATCGAAGTGAAATCCATTTTACTTTGACACTCACTCCATTTATATTTGGCACTTGAAGCTTGAAGCTAAATAAGAAAAATTGACTGAGACAAAAAAAAGCTTCTTCGTCCTATTTTTGAAATAAAGCAAATATCGTCAAATACGTTTACAGAACCTATTATTGACAGAAATACGATATTGATAGAGCATCCTGTACAGTCTACTAACTCTCCGTACGATATTGTGGCTAATTGTATTTGCACGATGCTAGTATCCAATATACGACGTCTCCTATCATTTTTATCTAATTACCGAGTTATTAACTTACCACCCGCTCTCTCCGAGGAAACTCTCAGAAGCGAGAGAGAAACGCAACGCGATCTTCCGATACTGCAACGATTTTCCCCCTCCTCCATCAAGGTCTGGGCGCCCAATAAAAGAGTTTATCGAGGTATCGTTCGAAAGATAAAATTGAAAACCCAGTTCCTCCTCCCAGCCGTACCATAGAAATGGTCGTTCAATATCGACAGTCTACTCTACCTACTTGGCGCGACGCAGTCGGCGAGGAGAGTTGCGCAGGAGTGAGGTGCACCATATTTTACGGCAATCAAAAGTTCGCCGATGGAATCTTCCCGATCGTAAACAGCGTAACGACGCTCGGGGCCGAAATTTATCGCAAATTAGTTTCGTACCTGTGCGTTTTACGTGCGCGGCATGCAGATGTAGAAGAATATAAGTCACGTATGCCATAGATACAGATTCTTACCCTTATTGATTCATAATTCGATCCTAAAAAATTCCAAAAACGACCGAATTCGCATCGTAAAACGTAAAGTGTATGACGCGCACACGAGGGCACCGTGTCTATCTTGGACCATCTGATGGCGCATCACGAACAAAGACGTTTCATGCGATTAAAGCAATAGCAACCTACCGTTGTTATTCCGCCGTTCTCCCTGACTCAATGACCCTTTAACTTTCGCGAAAGATATACGAGCGCTTGACAGCTCGCGAGTCGTCCAGAATAACCGGAATGTTTTAAAGAGTTGTGGATATTCTTGCCCTGCGTTGCGTGGGCAATTAGCGGACGAAAAGTCGCCGACATCATGACGTTATTACCCACTGAATAACGAAGCGTCGTAATTCATATAAAAAAAGTAAGTATATTGCGTACAGGACTAGTTGATAGGACGTTCGTGTTGCGCTTGCGTCTCGTAAATATTCATTTAATCTGATCTAATCTGTATGAACATATTCCGCGCCTTGCGTAATTGCCGGCGAAATTGCAAATCGATATCTAAATGGCCTGACCCCCTTTGTAACAGTAAGCATTGCCCGGTATATCGAGATAATAGAAGGGGAAGCGAGTCAGGGGCGTCGGGAGAGAACGAAGGGAAACGGCGACGAAACGATCACGGCCGAAATTACAGTGGCGGTGGAAAAAGATGTGTTACCCAAACGGACCGTGATCCGATGTCGAGGATATCTATTACGCTCGAAACCAGACTCGGGCTTCCGCGTATATTATCGATTCACGTCGCTCCGTCAATTACCCATCTTATAGAGCGGAACGCGCGGAATCGACAACTGGATTCAGTTAGGTATATAATCCGTCTCTACCGGCAAGTGACATTGATATTCCTGGCGCGTGAGTAATTCGTGCGCCCGCTAAGCATTGAGCGAGATATGTCCTGTGCATAAACGACAAACGACGTAACGAGCGTAGAATCAAATTAAAACGCAATGACGCTTTACCTCGGCCATCTCATTATCTCTATTCGCGCCGTGTGAGCGTGTGACTCGCCATGCGAGCCGCGACCGCCGCGCGTCGCCGAAGCGCGATAATAATGAATCATCCGTGAAATTATTTTGTCCTTTAAATACGATTATAATACGCTGGTGTGTATGCAAATTTCTCGCCACAATGGAAACAGGGGTTAAATCGACTTCAGTTGATTGTGCAAAATCTGTTATACAAAGCAAGTTAGTCTGAATTGGGTCACTGAATAGAATTCGCTTTGTAACTCGCTTTCATCGGTGTTTGAATTGCGCCGAGGAATGTGCAATCGAAAAAAAAACAATAATAATAATGTAAATATCGGATAAATAATTTTTCTGATAGCAAAAGTCCGCGGAAAATACAAGCAAATCAATGCAACGGTGGCAAGACAGGAGATATACACATACCGCGGGAAAGATACGTGACTCGGGGTGATGAGGGTTCGCCTTGTTGCACGAGAGATAGAAGAAAATTGGCCCAAACCCACGAAATTCAAATGGGTCGTGCCGAGTCGCCATGAGGATCCCTTTCGTGGCTCGTTTCCACATGTGTTGGAATATCGTCGGCCAGACGGGTCTTCCTCCCGGTGTACGTACGGCGGAGGGCAAAGGAAATTGCGGTAGAGGCGGAAACCAAAGCAACGCTGAAATTCGTGCAATACCACGCTCCAACAACGCATCTAATAACAATACTTGCATTAGGTCATGGCGCTCCCGATGTAGACAGCTCAGAGAGATGTAGCTTAATGTAGCGCGTTGGCGTTCGTTGTTTCGTCTCTCGCGCTGTTTGAATGTAGACGAAGCGGAGTGCCTCTTGTGTGTTTCAGAATTGCTTGAATTAAATATGCACAAGCGGTGTCACTTTTGTGCCATTCAAGAACGAAACGTGGAATTATGCACGGCGCGTAAACCGTTCGGATTGCCCTTTTGTTCGGCGCTCGGTCACGCGATAGTTTTAATTCATTTATCTCAGAATGGCATCGCGAAATTCGCATTCAGAAATCGAAATAGATGGGCAAGAGAGAGATATCCGGCCCCGATGGCAGCCAGATTCGAGGAATAGTCCGATACAATTCGATATGAACGTCGATAACGCGCCCGGCGGTAACACGTTTACGCAGCAAGATGGGCAAACAGAAAATTGTACCAATGGTGTGCAGCTGTTTAAACTATCGTACTCGCTGAGTCACAGCTCCGATTAATCCGAAGGGTGCTTCAAAAACAGTGCCGAAATACAATGCACATTTTTTTCCGGTAATCGTGCGCAGATCCACGATGCGTCAGGAATTTTTTCGCCCGAAACTTCTATATGATACAATAAAAGAATTCATATTGCAAAGAACTTATAACGCTGAACTCGAGCGATAAAAAAATTGCATGTATTTATTTCGTTCCAAATATGATTCAATTATAATAAGCTATCCATGATATGTTAATTAGTAAAGTAATCGACACAAAACCGTCCCGCTCTCTTTTAATCCAGCTATGAATATATACGGCTATTTAACGAAGGCAGTTTCATATTGGAAAAATGACGGGACGAGTTATTGTGGCAGAAATTCGCCGCGGAAATTATCTCGAAATTATATTTCGACTTCAATTTCGGTATCATTCCTACGTGCGGCGAAGTGAATTATGATCTCAAGACGCGCATATAAATTATACGTTATCGTTAAATGTGCAAACGCACGCGCATGTATACGCATGGACGTACACAAACACACGGTCGTAAAGCCTCTGCTGCATCGGATACGGTAAACTCCGCTTGCAATCTCCCGATAAATTGTTTTAAGTGGATTACCAGCGCGGGTCTCTCGGAGAACTCTGCACGACGATATTAACGATGGCAGAACGACTACGAGAGAGTTACAATAAATCACACAATTGTTCGGCAAAGCCTCCCCGGCATAAGAAGCAAGGCGAGAAACGTGTTCCACCACCACCACCACCACCACCATTGCACCACCACCACCATCGTCGAATATTCCGATCGCGTGAAGCAGTTACGCTGAAACCATAGATCTGATACAAGCGATATTTTAACGTAATGTCACTACATACAATACAGTATATAGCAGTGGTATATAATAAAGCGTAAAGAGGAAGAGAAACACTTATCGTTAAACGCATCAGTATTACGGAGGCTATATAGTTTTCGTTATTACGCTGTCACTCTCGTATCGCGACTTCGACCGCCTCCGTTGGGATATTATTGTTACGGCATTCTGAATGCGAGAGCGTGATGTCGCTTCGTTATTATTACGGGTCCACTTGGGCGATGCGCATACTATCGAGCGGCAACGTTCGAAGGAGAATGTCGACAGTAACATGGACTCTATATACGTGGACTCTATATTCCTCATGAATGTGAACGCAGTATTAGACTACGGAATAGGCAGAGGAGGGTGCCACGAGGCGCAATAAGTTCTCGCTGGCGGAATCGTATCGAACGTGAGTCCATTTATCAGGCACCGACTTGATCGTAGAGCGCAAACAGATGGTATTCCGTTCTCAATACGTGTATGGAGCAGGCTCGAAGGTTGACTGCAGCTGACTGGACGGCACACGGCGGACACGCGTGATCGCGTGTATTTGCTCGATTACACTACGTGTCACGTTTTCGAACACATATAGCAGACAAATGGATATATCGCCGCGAGCACGAGAGCGCAGAGTAAACCGCCCTTCTCGATAGAAATCTCGTAGTCTTTATCAGGGAGGAACCCTACCCTGTGAACAAAAATTTCTTCGCGACCCTCTTAAAATGTGGAGAATAACTATGCGCGTCGTTCGACAGCGTATCGTATATCGAGAGGGTGGAGATAGACCGAGATACTTTATGGCGTAGCGTGGAACTCTAAATATTTCACGGCACTTATTTATACGAAGCTAAAAATGCGAGTAGCTCGCACGCGGGAAAGTCACACAATACTAATAGTAACCGGGACATGCCGTGTGTTCAAAGTTACCGCGGTGTTGCAAGAAATTGAAGCGTGGTAAAAATAAAAGATGTTTGATCATGCACGCCGCGATAAAACCAACACGTCCGATGAATACGGTCTGCTCGTAACACGATTCGAAAGGCGAAGTGACAGAGAAACTTTCTACGGGTGCAATCTATATATTTTATCGAGGTCGGACTTCGTCCATATCTATTTTTCATATGGTTTATGTATGTATTATACTTACCAAGTCGGTACAAATGCTTAATTGCAAGTTATGCTTTCATCTTCCCGGATTAAAATATCCTAAGAATGCATAAAACGTCAACTTTAAACAGTATAACGTACAGAGATTTTTGCTGGTTGCTCGCGAAGAGATTGCTATTAATAAAATAAACTTTTCGGACATTGAACTACATGAGGGAGAAGCTCTCGCGAGCCGGGGTATATACGCCGCCCATTTCTAATCTCGCGCGGACAACGCGCGCGGGGATGTCTGGCATGAAAATGGTAATTTATCCGGCGACCTCGCTCGCGCGCGTTCGTAACATGTAGAAGCGGGCAACCTTGCCGTGTACCTCGTATGCTCGATTAATCATTTAGCTGCCTAATGGCCTCTGTGAAATTCGGCGCGTACATGAGACGGAACGACGTGGCGTATACATTTCGGCCGGGCACGTTATTTCGTATGGCGAAAGGTCTCGCTTTTCGGAACAGTATAGCGGATCCTTTTGGTCTCACGCGAGGGTGGTAACCCCGACGAGAGTCGAGCGTTCGCTTCTGATCGAATTCTTACACAGGGGAAACGACCGTGACGGTGCGACGACGACGTTATCGCTACGACGGTACCGAATAGGGCGATAAAGTCTGGGCTGGAATGAGCAGAGATGACAAGAGCGTGAGAAAGAGAGAAGGGAAGTCTCGTCACTGTATCGCCGATGTCGACTCGACGACGAACAGGAGAAGGAAGAAAAGTGAATGGCTAGACGGGATGGACGCCGGGTGTGCTCGGGGGGATGATTCTGGGAAAACCAGGGAAAACGATTCCGAGGGTTGTTTGCGTGTCACCGTTACATTTATTGGCAGCAGATACGGTGATGCGTCAGATCGTTAGGGAAAGAGACCTTAAATAGACAGTCTTTCACGCTGCCTACCCCTCGCCCCGCCTGAAAAGGGAAGATGAAGCAAAAGAACAGGGTGAAGAGGAACGTGGAAGCGGATAGGGGAAAGAGGGGTGGAGGATGGAGTTTATGTGGCGTTGATAACGGATGAAAAATGGAGAGTCACGGGTCCTGATTAGAATCGAGAATATGAATCGGCCCTTTCGATCGTCAATATTCATGGATGCGGCAGCAGCGCTCCGGGCAAAATTCTCAGTTAAATGGAAAAAAATGAATAGGCGCTGAGGAAACAATTGGACGGACGCGCTTCTGTATTGTATACAAAGCAATTAAATAAGATACAGAATGCATGCAGAAATGACAGTATATAGCAATGATCGATGACCGATAATTAAACGATGGAAAGATCTGTGCTTCATCTATTTACAGGCGAGCGAGTGAGAATAGCGAGATTAATTCTATGACATAGGATCAAAAATATCAATTTGTACAGAATTAATAATCGGGGCAAACAATCAAGTTTTAAATTTATCAAGAAAGAGAGCGTTTTATCGTGTACTGTAATATTTCAGCTTTATCGCAACTTGCTTAATAAGTAATTTAACAGCTAGTTAGTAATACATAGCAAAATCGATATTGATTGAAAAGAGCACGAAAATACGAATTGTTTCGCGTGTACTGGCAACGGACTAAATGTTGAATATCGTCAGGAATTAATTAACGCTTCCCAATCAACTGCTTGCTTACTGCAACGAGCGCATGAAGTGCCTTTAACGTGCTTCTCATGCAGAAAATTTGTTTCAATTTATTTACACTTACAATGTGTAAGCATGACGATTCTAATTTTACATTGGTGCAAAATATTTGCGAACCTGCCAGTTGCGCTGTAGTTCAAGGCAAACGAGCGTAACGCTCGTATAGTTTGCCTCTTCACCATTACGTTGTACCTGTCGGCTGGCACCTGCTCTGCTGAATCCCCGGTGATATTGTCATTCGGTGCCATTCGATGCTGTTATCGAATGTTTACGTGACATTTAATGGTGTTTTTGATGCAAACGGGAAACTATAGACAAGTGTTTTGTATTTCAAAAGCTTATTGAATTCTAAACTGACTACTAGTAGTAGTACTTTGTAGAAAAATTCTATTCTATTAATATACAAGCATAAATTAATCAGCTAATAATTTACTTGTTAACACTGACAGACTCAAATTTTTATTTCTACAAAAAAAAATGTTTAAGGTGGCTCTAAGGTACACTAAAAGACTAGCCATATAAATAAAACTTTGGGAGGTTGTTCTTTAACATATAATAAACCATCTCTTGAAATTTGAGACCCTGTTGCCATGTAAATTATTGCAAGCGAGCAATATAAAAAATCACTTTTTAACATAGCTCTTATGGGAGGTTATTGAATTTTTACCGGAAATGATATGATATCTTTTAAGAAAAACTAGAGATGTTAATAAAAAACTGAACACTGAAAAATGAAATCACAAGCTTTCCAGTGGTATATGAAAGGTTGTGTGTTGCCATGGATTTTTAAGGAATATTTGATCGAGAAAGTGATGATGCATGTGCGTGTCACGGAAGTAAAATGTCATGGACACGCTAAGAGGTTATATACGCCAGCGGGGAGTCGGCTGCTAGATTTACACTATCTACACAGTACTTGCGCACTGACGCGAAAAAATCAAGACAAGATATAATCAATCGACCTTTTATAGTTATTATAAATTTATAAACTACTTATAAAAATCAATGGAAACATTATCTCAATATTAATAATTTTTATTTAGATAAGATGTTTAGGAAAAATATCATAATGTATTTTATCAAGTTTTATGTGAGTTGTATTATTGACTAACGATGTCACTCTAGAGCCACTTTAATACACTATAAATGTGAATCAAAGTCGAATCTCTCGAAAGAAAATTTCCAGAAAAAATTTTTGTCGCGAAAAATTCTATCTTATTGTTAAAAGCTTTCTAACGATTTCCGGTGCGGCGGAATACTAACATACAAAGTTATGGTTTTTGTTACTCCGTTATTCATACTAAAGCTCAAGGAAGTTACGGCTAGCGTGGTAATGAATTATTGTACGTCGAAAACACTATTGTAAGACCGAAACTTGGAAATTGTAAAGTTGAAGATTGCAGAACATAATCTCTGCTTATTTAGAATAATGAATAAAGAAACGAATAAAGAAACGAATAAAGAAACAAGGCGTTGTTATACATTTCTTATTTAATTCGGTACTAATTTTTCGGATATATGCGTAATAAAAATTATAATTTTCATTCTAAAATAATAAAATATTATGTAAATATATTTTAGAAAATGTATTTAAGGGCTATATGTGTGTGTAATATATTATTTAATTAACGTTTGTTGTTAAAAAGACGTTATAATAAATTAGTATTTGTAATAAATATTAATGTACAATTATTAGATAAATAATTATAAAATTATTTATTGAGTACTCCCTTCTGTTTAGAGTTTGAAAACAAAGATTACAGCGTATTAGTTTTCATGAAGAGGAGAATTCATGTCAATCAGGAAATAAAATTGCAGTACTGCGCGAAGAAAATTGCCTTCAACTCGTCCGTGATTTCCTAGCGGGGTCACATAAAATATTACTCGGCAGATATACCGCAAGATTCCTCGTATCCACGAACTCGAGACGCAATGTCAGGCTGAAAGCGCACCTAACTTTCCGGCAGGTAAAGCACAACAGACACGGATCATTAACGATGCATGCAAAGATTTCTCCTGAGATTCGATATCTCTTTTGCATTATTTCGTGCTTGCAGAAATTCTCGTATACTATTGCAGGTGTTAATCGCCGATCTGTGTATAGAATTTTAACGAATGTGAAAACGCTTGGGACTTTGGAATTTATTCACCCTTTCGCCCGAGGCTTCTATATAATAGCGGAGAAAAAATGGGACAGAAGCGATTTACCGACCTATTGCCAAAGAGTTTATTTCACGGCGGTGGATCTATATATATATATATATATATATATATATATATATATATATATATTATGTACCGTGGCTGGATTTAATTGTATATCGACCGTAGTGGAGGAAAGCCGAAGGAACGTTTAAGGTTCACTTGTAAGTGCACCGATATTTTTCAGCGAGTATGCGAGGCTCATTTTCAAGTAGATCACGTGCTTGCACGGGACTATGGTACGTAAGAAAGGGAAAATCTGGGGAGTAGATAGGCGGCTAAAGCGGCGTAAAATTTGGCACGATTGTACATTAGACACGCGAGCCAATTAAAACACTCTTGAATATGACGCAGCTGTGAATAAGCAGCGGCGTAGGCGGTAAATCATCGTTTCCCACGTTTCACACGCAATATCGTGCGCGTTTTTCATCGATAATCCCAGCATCAGTGCATTTCATTAAATGTACGATTTAGCGAAGTGAAGTAACGAGACTGTTATTTTCAATGAAAAAGCTCGGAAACTTGCAACGCGCGGAATCTGGACGCGAGCTAGACCTCTGTTGCACGGCCTTAATTGCAACGGCTGCAGTTGAATGCATGAAAAGTAGCTAGCGTAAGAATTGGAATGGTATTTTACACGGTGACGTGACGGGGGTAATTTGCATTGTAATGTAAGTCAATTATCGCGTGCTCCGTAACTCAGGAACGTGTACACGCTACTGATCTCGAGGTTTGTACACGGCCCTTCCTTGCGGGATTACTAGAAATGCACAGAGGCATCAGCTGCTTCCATCCCCCTCCGTTCGAAATGTTACACTCAAGGGGAATATAGGTGATTGGAGTGCATCCCCAAAGCTACACACGGACTGTCCATGATTGAAATTATCGGATACAAAATGAGCAAGAACGGTGGAAATATACATCGGTTACGTTTTTACGACATATTTCTGCAATAATATAATTCTGCAAAATCGCATAATATGAAATCAAATCCCCTGAAAATAGAGAGAACTAATAATGCAGTAGCATTTGATAAAGCAATAAATAAATCACATTCAATTTCTGTATCTGTCGAAATATTCTAATATTTAACTAGAAAATAGTTGATCTATATCGGTCACAAAATATCTGTATATAGAACATTTAAAACTGACATTACTTCGGTTACATTCTGATATTCACTGCCATGTACGTAAAATCTATATTTTTCTATATTTTACGTCACATTATACTATAGATTTTCAGCGCTGACAGTAAATATCGGAATGTAGCCTTCGTTGTTAATATATTTTATGTTTAAAGTAATAAATTTTACTTATCAAACATGTGTTTTTCAAAAAGCTAAAGATAAGTTATTAAATATATTTTGAAATAGAAAAGGAATCGTTCTATCTCTTACGTATACCTATATTTTACCCTTAAAGTACACCCTGGGTCAAAATGACCCAGTAAAAAAATTGTGTCGCATTATCTACCATTGAAACGCTGAAATCGGCATCTGTCGCGCCATATCTTGGTAGTTTTAACCTCTCTCTAGATGACGGTACAGTCGCTGTAAGTCAGCAAGCGTCCGGCTGTGTCTGGCTGCCGTCCGCGTCAAACGTTCCAAAAATCACGGTTCATTTTTTGAAATGTTAGCTTTCGCGCGTATTTTTACCTTAAAGTATATAATCCAGAGAGTATGCAGTTAAATTTTCACGTAAAAATATTAAAAATTTAGAAAGTTATATTGAATATTTCGTAAAAAGCAATTTTTTGGTTTATAAACCATATTTTGAATTTTTGAACCATAAAGCTTTATTAATAACCCTTCACAAACAATCTCACATTCATTTTGAGTGTTGCAAGAATGCACCCTTTTAATTTCAGCCAAAAAGAATCGATCCCCCGTTTGTGGTAATTACGCAAAGAGCGCTGGTTCAAAATGACCTAGGATGTATTTTATGTCTCAAACAGGTAATGTGTACTTTAAGGGTTTATATATATAGCTTGACAATTTTCGGGGAATCTCCGGATCGGTATCGAATGGGCAATTTACTTAGTAAGTAATCTTTGAATATTCAGCAAAATTTAACTATACGACGGTAACTTGAGAAAGTTACCATTTCGCGATCGTGGAAACAGCTACAAATGATGGAAGCTGTTACGTCACTGTCCGCTTTAAAATTCAAGACAACGGTATTAATCTTACGGCTTTGTAAACTCTTTCTTCCAATTCATTAAAACTTCGACGTCCGATATGCTGAACGAGTAAGCGTAAAAGGGAGAGGAAAGAAAATTACGGTCCTACTGGCACCCAGAAAATGGTGCATAATTCGCAGTTCGGAACTCGCTCATAGCTTCGACCGGTGTAAACGAACAAGTCACTCTGAGAGAAACGGGCTGGCGTTTTATAATTAAGAAGAAATTGTAGATATCCAAAAGATAGCGGCTCTTTCATCCTAGGCTTCCTTTTTTTGTACCTTTTTAAAACGGAAAAAATTCGAGCAACACCTTGTGAACATATGATGATTAACGACCCTACGGTAGGTAGGTATAGTGGCATCAAACCAATGCGTTGCGCTGGTGATTTACTATATGATTGTACACAATTTTTCGTTTATCTTTTATAATGTTTGTGCGCGCTAGTAAACTTTCTCGTTTTCCACATCGAATCAATAAAAACGATCACATAAAATCATATAAAATATACATTTATAGTTTTCTATCTAGAAGATTATACGAGAGATGCATCGAATGTATGAGATAAATGGTATTTTAATTAAACAGTTTTATGTCACAGTGAATTAAACATTAGCAGGTCACGAGCTTTGTGCTCCACTTGCAAAATACTAATTTATCCATTTCTTTCTTTATAAATTTTTTACGTCAACCTAAATTCGGTGATATATCTGTGCTTTTAGAAAGTTTTCATAAATGTCTGAGAGCACAGAGTAATTAAGCATTAAGAGAAACTTTCATGGTTAAGAATGCACGATATTTTCCGTCGGCAGACAATTCCCGGCAAGATGACAAATGGTGAGGGGATGCCTGGCAGAGTCATTGCGCATTTGTAGGATTAAGAGAAACGGGCGCGAAAATCGGAATTGTTCTCGAATATATGTGCACCGCGCGCGCGCGCGCGCGCGTGAGATACTTTTTCTTCACTGCATGCCAATCTACACTGCGGTAGATTGTTCCCATATGCGTTCGTGAGATTCGTAGCTTCAAAAATATCGAACGGATACACGGAGGAGGAAGAAATTGACGGGCAGGCAGTATATAGCGTGCAGAAGAACAATTATTGCAAACTCGTGCGTATAATAAGCGGCAATCATCTCATCTAGAAATAGCATGTTTATCACGTTCATACGAGAGTCACTTGAGTCTTGATTACTAAGTAATGATTCAACATCGGCGTCTGCCGGCTATTTCCGCTACGCGGACTCAACGTCGCGTCGTGCCGTTCTTTCGACGCTGAGTCACGCGTGGCGCACGTTTTTGTTCAGAGACCGGTTTGAACAGCTCTATAAGTCGTTTACAAAAACTTTCGCAAACACGATCAACCGCAGGCGTACGATTTGCAATCGCAATAACAAACGGTAAATACGTAAATGGTATTGTCTATTCCGTATTTAGCCAAACATAATTTTAATCATTTTCTAACTTATTTTTATATCTATCAAAAATTGTTAATTAGATATTACGTAAAAAATATCTTAATTGGACACAGTTCTGCAATGCGGAACCAACTCCAAAAACTTTCCACTATAGAGCCAATTCCATGAAACATTTAGAAATAAAATTCTACACCAACGTTAAATATTATGACCATGAAACTATATAATCTCCCTCAAATACAATGCCATGTATCATCTGCGTTTTTAGAAAATCTTCTGTCCACGTGAAGCGCACTTTGCAATAAAGAACTAAAAATCACGAAAATGGCGCTTGATACTTTATTGTATATGTCATATGTATAACTGCATCCAATTATCGCTTTAGCAAAAAGTTGGAAAAAGTTGCCGTTTGGCGCCTTTAGAAATTTAGCTTCTTTCCCAAGATTTTTCTGATAAATGTTCTGAACGATATCGCGATCTCCTTTTCTTCACGAAAGAGATAGTTCACCACTTCAAACTAAACGGAAGTATAAAGGTGTATGTAACTTTAGCGTATTGGTGATTCGGACGAGCGATATGAAAAGCAGAAGCAAAGAAGCGCCAGACGACGGAGGTGCACAGCTGACGAAGAACCGCTACATAAGCACCGAACGATCAGCCCCGGATACCCGAGCTGTCACGTTCAGAAAAAATATTTCTCGCTTTTCCCGACCTATGGCCGCTCGAGAGTAACTGTTTCGAGGGTGTGTGCGTGACGATCGAACTTACGTTTGCGTGTAGTCCAAATATGTGAGCAGATATTGCGATAGTGGCTCTAGAAAAGACGTCTTTCGGACCACGAGCTAAGACGTGCTATGGCACTTTGAGGCGTATTCTCACATGGCCAAAGAGTGGGCGACGAGAGGATTGTAGCAGTGTGGTGAAAATCAGCAAGTCGCCGAACTTCTTTCCGACAAAGGGATTCACGGAGCTAACTCGTTATCCGCGATGCTGTTGCTTGTTTCCCATAGCTGTAGCTTCTCTCTTTTTAGCTTCTTTTTAACCACCCCTGTCGTGTTCTGCTCGCGAACACTTCATTAGGTACTGTTCCGCGGGGACATCGGTCCATTTTGCCGCTCGAAATTACTTCATCGAGGAAACCAATTTGCGCCGACGCACCGAGAGAAACAGATTCTCCGCTGAGATGGAGATCAGCTATTGTCTTTATGCAAAAGCTGTTATCGCACAAGGAGCATCATGTCGGCACGCGCGCGACGAGAATTAACAAGAGAACACTTGAAAAGTCATCGTCGGCTAGGTAATAATTAAATTCGTATCAATAGTGATCTACATACATTAATATACAGCAAATAAATATTTTCGTGACACTTGAGCTATTGTAAAATTCAACAATTATTCAGTCTCTAATAAAAATATTAAAAAAATTTGGATCATGGTGTATCTGGTGTACCTACCCTCTACGGGTGTTACACTTATTATCAGACACCCTATATATATAAAAATGTATACGAAATATATGAAAGATAGCAACTCGAGGACTTCTATAAAATCAATGATTTTACAATCTGTTTCAAATTATATACGCATTGAAATTGCATTATGATATTGTATTATGTATGATTGAATATGGAAGATTAAGATTCGATTATTGGAGCTTAATCATCAGTTTTATCCTTATTGGTCAATGTCCAATTGGTCCGACGCGCAATCACAATGCAATGTCAACCTTCGATGCTTAATATCATCGCTATAGCACATAAAGCATATCATGTTATCGCGTTATACACGTATAAATTATTTCGATAAATGCATGTTTCTGTTGTCTGATCACCATTCTAGTGCACACGCTTATTGCGTTCTAAATTATTTACGCTTACGGGCCTATTATTTATTGCCGCTCATCGTATTATTCTATTGTATCCGCAAACGTAGGTTAATATACGTAGACATGCGACGAATAGTGAATTATTACGATACCTCATAAATGTTAAAGATAGGGGGAATTACAACGTTGTAATTGGAATAACCTCGCGCATGCGAAAGTCGCGTCGCGTAGGCGGCGATAAATCTCGCTGCGTCGACATTATTTTCTAAACGAGAGTCCCTCCAACTCTAAAGAGGTTCATACTTACTTAATTGCGCATATTATTTCAGCAGAGAGCGGCTAATTGCCTGAATGCGAAATTATTACTTGAATAGGACACTATGTACGAAACTGAGTTTAAATGGCAGTAGTTGTCTAACGGAGAGAGAGAGAAAGAGAGAGAGAGAGAGAGAGAGAGAGAGAGAGAGAGAAAGCGCAATTTCGCCACTAGGATGTAACACCAGATAATTCCTCCCTTTTTCGCTCCTTCCAGTAATTAAAAGATACAAACGATCAAATTTCAAGAAATTTGAAACGTGAAATTTCTTTCTCACGTAATAAAAGATTCAATATCAGAATTGTGTCACTCCGGTTGAGAAATATGCGATCGGTAAGCGCTATTTCACACGTAGTGGATTTCGGGTACGTGATGTCGTTTGCAATATATCGGCCGAATTACAATATTTATGCGCCTTGTAACTTCGTTCTTTGTCTTGGCGCTTCGAAATTTGGCGCATCGAACAGTCCCGAAATTCGACCCACGTTGCCGACTAAATCCCTAACGAAGATCCCAAGCGACCGGAAAATTTACGACGGGCGTCAGAGAAACGGAGGACAGGCATCTATGAAACTTGAGTAAAATTCCATCCATCTCTAATAAGTCGAGCTCCTCGAATATCCTGCTTGGCATATGTTACGAGAATCGCAATAAAGTGTAGATTTTATAAAGTACGAGCTGTTTATTTGAGAAGAAAAAGAGATCTAATTTGGAAAAAATCTCATTAACGGTGACCTCGGTATCTTATTTCAATTTTGAATATTTCTTTCTCTTATATTATTTTAAAAATATATATTGGTGGTTATTTTTTAAAAATATAATCTCAGCTCGGATTTTTCAAACACTCTTATTTATTTTGTACGCTTGTAAAGCAATGCAATCAGCGGCCTTCACTTCCCCGATAAATGAAACGGTTGCTTTAATAAAAAGTGCTGTTTTACAGACACTGGCTATCTCTTCAATTAACTTGACAGAAAAAACATAAGAGCAGTTTTGCATAATAGCGCGGAATATGAGAAACTTTAATCCACGCAATATCGCTGTAAAACGTTTTCTTTTAGTCGACTGTCACGTAAATGCACCGCCGCGCCCGCGTAAAATTTATATCGTTTTTAAGGTAAATTTAACGCGCAAATGAAATTCCAGAGATATTTAAATTATAATTCAAACAAAATCTAGTTTTATAACAAATCGTACGTGGCTCAAGAGAACATATCTGATAAATCTTGAATAGAAAGGTTTGAAAGAACCTCGGACTCGAAGTATTTCTTTGCTGCGATCTGTTTTCTCTTTCATCCGTAAAAGCGCGTAAAAGTGTTCGCAGCGACATGCGAGGTCGTCAAAGAAAACTTGCTATAACATTCTTTGTTCGTCATGCAGATGGAAACAATATGTCGACATCGTAAAAAAAACGTGAAGTCAGTGTGGTACAGATATTTGGCGCAGCAGAACGAACACGTCATTTACAAAGGACATCCTCTTCTCGTATTACTGGTTACAAACATCGCGTGGTCATCGATACACGGATCGATTTTGCTGGATGACAGGTTATCCCAATGGGTCTGATAACAAAGATGTATGGACGACGATGGAGCCTTCGAGGAATAAGTTCAATGATAAGCAACGGTTACGTTAAGAGATAAAGTAGCGCGGACGAGATGAAGCAGAGACACCGTCAATTAATGTTCTCGGAAGTTAATAACAGCAACCGCGCGCGTTCATGTAATCGAGTATAGAGTTCACTGACCGTAATAATAAAGAATTTAAGCGGAAGAGGTTCCGAGAGACTAAGTTATGCAAAAGTTGTTATTAACGAAAATGAGAGTTATTTAGATAAGATGCAATAACGGGTTCCGTTTTACACATGATGCCCATAATGCATCATTTATTATCCTTGTTGTTCACCGAATGTTAAACAAAGAATAAGTGATGCATTATGCGCATCATGCGTGAAACGGAACGCACCCAATACACAAAATTTTCGACGAGTAATGGCTTTGCGCATTTCCAGAACTCGTTGAGAAAAAGAAAAACAGATAATTCTGCCAATTATATTAAAATTCTAAAGTGCTGACTTCATAGAAATCCGTTCACAAGTATTTTATGATTCTATTAGGATATATATTAAGGCTGGGTGATTTGCTTCGAAGGTTTCAATATTCGAACTTCGAAGCTTTGAATTCTCTCGAAGCTTCGAAGTTGTCAAAAGTAACAGCCGTAATATATATTAGCCTAGTAGAGTCGACGACCTTTTTATTCGGACAAGAATTATAGCGAGAAAAAAATGTCTTACGTGAGAAGGAACTCGTTGCTGTTTGTTTATTAATATCGGCGATTAGATAATAGTCATTGCAATTTATGCCACGAAAACAATTTCGCTGAGGAGGCAGCTGAGTAGCCACTCAAAACATCACACCGACTCGTATCGATCGTTAAACGAAATGGAGGCAATTAAATGAAATGGTTACGCTCGAAAACGCTCGCTGTTGTTTCTCGACTTCCATTCTCCATTACCTCGCGCGAAAGTCGATACACGTGTTAGGGTAAAATACATAGGTGCTTTATCAAGCACCCGTTGCAAGCGTTAAGAGCAGCTGCCTGATGAGAAAAGTACTTGATATTTAAGGATCGTTCATTTCGCGTTGAAATCTCAATTTCCAAACATATATCGTCGATATTTAAAAATTGTCGATTTCAGTCGATATCGCCATAATAAAAATAATTCCTACAGAAACTTACTATAGTTGATAAAAAATGTGACAATTCATTAAAAATAAAATATTGAAATATCAAAACTTTTAACGATGTGCGAGAGAAATATAGAAGCATTTTAAATTGTATCACATTTATGTGACACAGCACACGACCCTGTTATCGACATTCATGATTTTACGTGTTCAATGCATGTTCTCCGGCGCGGCACTTTGAAATCATTAACGCTAGCGCATACATATGTGTGTGTGTGTGTGTGTGTGTGTGTGTGCGTGTGTAACAAGAGAGACGAAAGTTTGTTCCCTTGCAGGACGAGCAAACAATTTTTTGAACCTTTGATCTTTTCCTTCAGCGCAGCGTATCGTTTCACGAAGATTAATGTGTGTCGCACGCTCGCGCATAAGAGTGCGACTCGCTGTAATCTCCGCGAAGAAAAAAGAATCACGTTGGCGAGATTTCGTTCGTGTTCTCTGAGATAACGCGATTTTTTCGTCGGAAGTGCGAATCATAAACTTGCAGCAACGGCCGCGAGTCCGGAAAAAAAGGGAAAGGAAAAAAACGAGAAAGCGGAAAGAGAATGCGCGGTCTCAAAACAAGGGGTAGCAGCAACGCCAGCGGCGAGTAACTACTACTTAAGCGCGATGCAAGAGAGTGAATATCGGACTGTAAGGGGAATTTATGTGTGGGCTTCGATAAAAGTACCGGCGAACTTCCGCATTGAAGACACTTCGGAGTCTGATATCTCGAACGCGACGGTACGGCGGCGACGATACGACGAGGGTACGACGCGGGAAGACGGGGACGAGGTGAGAACTCGAGACAGAGAGACAGGGAGGACAAGCGGCATCCCGGTGGTGCAGAGTAATGGTAGGGGGTGAAGCGGTGCAGAGCGAGCGATGGCGCAATATAACGTTCGTCACCGAGAATTTCCAATATCACCGTCCGTAGTTATTGACGGACCGTAAACTCCACCGAATGGTAATCTAAAATCTCGTGCGGAAAATGAGGATGCGTACAATCGATGATTCGCGGCGGCGATCGTTTATAGCCACGGGGATCCCGGCGAATATATACGCGCAATTATACAGCACCGCGGCACCGTACCGTCACGGCCGTTTTCACCGATGAATGATAAATCGCATCCTCCGCTCGCGTCCGCGGAGAGTGTGTTTCCTCTGATCGCGCCGCGCCGCGCCGTTCCCGCCGCTCCGCGCTCGCGAATTCGAGCCGAAATTATATATCTGAATATGCGGCACCGACTTGCCGCCGTTCATTAATCGTCCTCGATCCGGTCATATTATGTATAGCACCATCGACTCGTCCCGATTATTATACAACGTTATCGGGATAACTGCGCTCGCTACGTAAACCCGATTACCTGGCACGAACGAGAAACGAAGGAAAACCAATTGTCGCGAATATCGAGTATATTCAAGTGATGTGTTCGAGCTTTCCGAGAAAATAACGCATGTGCTATGACAAAATTCAACAATTGTTCCAACGTGAAAGATAACACACTTCACAATATTTATTATTTTTAAATAATCCCAGTTATACCAGTTAGTAGGCGGATGATAAGGATTGCTCAAATTAATATCTTACTTGGTCATAGACGAATAAAAAAAGCAAAGTTCAAAGAACAAATATGTGATTAAAGGATACAGCAGGCTCAAAAATTTTCCCAAAATTATGATAAAACGCAACGTCGAGACAATAAAACGCGCGGGGAAGTATGAAGCAAAGTTTTCCTGACTAAGCGTGCTTCGGCAAAATGCGACAGGGTGCAATGAAAACCACCGTAACTTCAATGGAGAAACTAGCGCGTAGCATGAGAATCACATTAAAAACTCACGCGATCTTATGCACGAAGGTTAACTGCGCATCCACCTTCGTTCGCACGCGTACGCTGACGTTGAAAATATGGTGCCCGTTAAAACGAGCTCGCGCTCATGCACAAAGGTTGATGCACGGCTCCGTGAACACTGATGGCAACTCAATGAGCCATTTTTTTTAATTCGCGCCAGCAAAGCCCATTTCGGGGCCGGGCGGTGCAAAGTTTCGTTTCGGAGTTGTACGGTACGCGTGACCAAATTCCAAGAGTCAATCGGAGCGGATTGATTAAAACTTTCGACGGTGTTCTCTGTCGCATTAATGTCGCGCGGGGTATTCGAGCCGCGTGCCAAAAAAGCGCAGTGAAACGGAGGCGCGAGCTGAAAAACGGCACGCCGGGAGACAGTATCCCCGACGCCGTGACGCAGTGTACGACGTCTTCGCGAGCAGTTCGGATAAAAAATAGTCGTATAAATCCTGCAGGAAATCGATCTGGCGTCCTTTTTTCTCTCGAGGTTTCTCCCCTGGCACCCTTCTCCCACCTTGACACACGCGAGATTTACTCGCGGCCAGGAACCAATTTCACCTCTCCATCCGTCATATATCCACCTGATTAGGCGATTTGTTGCAGCCGGATATTCCGAGGGGATATGACATGTCGCCCGGACGACTCTTTCGCGATCGGCACCGTGGACTTTACGCGTTCGTACGTCCATTATTCTACAAGTTGTTCAGCTTGTCCGCATTTTCCGATTATTCATGAATTTTTCGGTTCTCTATCTATATTAAAAGTAAAATGTATATGGAATATCTTACGGAATAATTTTCTCTTGAACATTAATCAAGTAAGCATTAATAGTTAAGCAATGAACTCTGATGGAAATTTAAAGGAATTAGAATATTAATTATTCACTTGCGGATCTATGTTTACTTGCAAGTCTTAGGGATCTATAATAAGCATTAGAAAGTGATGGAACTAAATCGACCCACATAAATTATTATCTCTAAATTAGAGACTCTAATTAATCTTAGAGTATGAATTTCTCGTAATGATAACATATGTTGATGTTTACGTTAATTGTATTACCAAGACTATTATACTGCAATATCAGGTTGCACATGATATATATGTACCCAACTTATAATAATAATCAAATCAAATTTGTTGTACCAACATGCCACTAACTTTAGATTTAATTCCTCGCATTGGGCGCGTATTTGCTAATAAAGTTAAGTTTGCACCATAGCAAAGAAAGACTTTAAGAATGTCTGAGAAAGTAATCAACCAGCGCTAGCACTAAATCCCACGGGATTCTGGCTTCGCGTTGAATACTTTTTCAGACTCTAACTCGTTCTAAATCCGTCTTATATCTATGGCAAAATGTTAGATCCATTAAAGACTTACGCTGTATATGAATCATCATAAATTATCAACCGCGAATGTTTTACTACTCAAGAAAACGAGACAAACGTCGAGAGTAACTCGCGATCGGCGAAGGTGGATTCGACTGAGATCCATCGATGACCAAAACTCGGATCGAGTGTTATGCGAATTAATTAACTCAAAATGTAACGGGATTTCAGACACGCAGTCGCAATGCGAAACCCCCGTCCCGTATCTGTCCGTTTGAGATGTGAATTTGTCCCGCAAATTACATTATGTACACGAGGCACGGCCTCCGGAACACGATGTGAGTCTTCCGGCCAAAGGCACAACGCGGGAGCATGCATTCTGGGCGCGCGACCGTGTGCTGGTAAAATTTAGACAGCGAATTTCAGGATACGCCGAATTGTTGCAACCCAGTCGACGGCACGGCGCGGCGGGCGCCGACTGGGGACGGGCGAGCCCGGGGACTCGTTCCGTCCGCGTCGGATCTCCCGCTTCGTCTCGTGTGCGCGAGTATACGCAATCACAAAATATTCCGGAGTGGCGATATTTTCTGAACATACGAACGGCCGACAACTGGCCGCCTGTACACGGGCCGCGTGCGTCCGGGCAATTTACAACGGCGGCCTTTTGAATTCAGCAGCGCTCAACCAAGTGCAGAATTTTAAACAATTTGCCGCGTGACATCCCGACAGTTTCTATGAAGCCCGCGAAATCTGTACGGATTTTTTTTTTGTATATTGGGAGCCAACAGAAAGATAAATTGGTAGGGGATATATTTAGGCATTCATATGGCATATCCGCACATTTAGCGCTAAATATATGATGCATGCGCATCTACGAATGAACATCCATGTTATCGCATTTCTCACGTGACTATACGTTCGGAGTTTCTGCACCTGTCGGGAAAAGACGGTACGACTAACGTCAATCGTTTATCTTTCAACAGATATCTCCCTAATTGATGTCAATTATTGCGAATTGGTATCCTTGCCGTCAATCAATTCTCGGTCCTATCAGGTCACCGAATATTGGTGGAACAAATTGGTCGCTTGGTCTAGACTGTCTAGAGATTGGAGAACTTGGCTTGAAACTGATTTCTACGCTCGGCGTCATTATTTTCGTTATTTTCGCGACACAACGGCGGCCGAATCAAATCCGTTGAATTCGCTCGAGCATTTCGTCAGAAACGCAATCACAGAAACAATAGCACGAATCTAAATCACCAGACGTTCGTTAGGAATGCATTTTGAACATGTACTTTGGACGGATTTCGTATTAACTAGCAGCTTTGCCCATCTTTTCCGAGAGAAATTTATTCTACACACGATCGCAGGCATTTTGACGCGAAACAATCGACACTTTCGACAAAACTCGATCTCAATCGATCTTTTTTTCAAATACGAGTATTTCGATGCCATATCCGAGTTCGCCCAGGCGTGCAATGTGCATTGTTGCGAATGCAACAGTCGCAACACATCATATTTTCTCATACGGCGCTGGCTGTGCTCGGCGCAAAACTGAAAATACGCACGAGAAGATGAGTTCGGCGCGTTCGGAGTTTTTCACAGTGCATTCGGCAAAATATATTTCTCGATAACAAAATCCGATATATCCTGAAGTGCGGTCGAATAAGTGAACAGATATAAATCTTCGTTCCATATCACAATCGAAACTTTCACACCTATGTATAATGTATATAATATTCCATCAGCGCACGGTTATACGCACGATTTATTATTGACCGAAATACAGGCGCGAAATTTGCCGGAATGCCACACGCAATAATTTTCAACATATATACAGTTGGTCAACCGTCGTTTCGAACCTGTATCGAAAATGTATCGTCCTACCTCGCATATTTCACGATACGAGCGTTTCGAACGCGACGCAAGACCAACATCTAATCGCCGTATGTGGCAATATCCGTGGTGGAATAGTGATAAGAGTGCTGAATCAAATATATGGAGTAACCGATACGCTGAGTCTTATCTAATAGGCGAGCGAGTCATTGATTTATCATGCGTCGAGTACTCGCTCCGTACACGACAATAACCGATAACGACGAGTTGGTGGGTAAATTTCTAGGTAACGGATCGATGATATCAGCTTTCGTTTCTGTTGGCACATCGCAATTTCGATGTGTTATCGTGAATCAGCGGCATACAATTACGCCGGTGCCACGTCATCGTGTGCGTTGCGTATTAATAAGAAATTTGAATCAAAATTGCAAGTACATGTACACGCGCAGAAATACAAGCAATCATACCAGCCTCAACTCGGAAGTTAATTTAATTTCATTGTTGTTAACGTACAAACATACAGAATAATACACTTACTGGCGAGACGTTGGAATGATTAATGCTTCCAGGTTATCACCGTCGTTTTGGTCCAAATGGCACTATGTTGTTTAATCTGAAACAAAAAGATGAATGTATTGTCAGTTTGTACATACATTAACAAAACATATAGGTAGATAACGTTTCCCGTATCAATTTACATTAAAATGCATGTCTTTCCGGTTTTATGCTAGTATTTTTGATCGGCCGTATTGCCTCTAGATTTTTGCATCATGATTAAAAATTTCAATTACTTTATTACTGTTTATTTAATATGGTAATTATAGTATAGCCATTGTTTCTCTTTCATCTGAAGTTTAATCTTTCACATGTATTACTCATATATATCTCCAATACTTCTTAAACCGTCAGATACAGTTTGAGTCATGATGCACGAATATCTGAATACTAAACGTATTTGACCGAAAATGTCTAGTAATTCTAGATCCTGGAAGTAGAAAATTATTAATGGATTCTATGAGATTTTTGCTGCTACGATGTAGCCAAGAAAACACTTGAACGACGGACGTTCGCTTTCTTCCTTCAGGTACGATCGATCAAGCACGTGACTCGGTCACGAAACGCACGCGAAACATTTTCTCGCTTTAAATTATAAGAGAAAGCAAATTCGCTACGACAGTGTTTTTTATTTCTGGCCTCTGTGTGTCGCTATAAAACTATAAAAAAAATAAAGAAATTTCCGTAGCATTCATTCGCCGTGATTAAATAAAAAGCAAGTATTATAAATGTAAATTCTAAACGCGTATGTCTCTTCATGCGAACACAGTTTTTCAGTGATAAAACTGGACATTGCACACAATAATGGTGAAAAGATATAATCGTATTATATTTTGTAATTAAATAATAAAACAGCCCACACAACAGCTAATTAGCACTTAATAGCGAGATGGATTAAAATGCGTTTATGAATATCGTACGTGCCGACATTGTTACAGCAAAATTATTTTCGCGCTGATTCGGAACAAATTAATACCTCGGCCCGTCATTTTTGTTTTTAAAGCTTTATAAATAATAACTCCACTATCAATAACTCTAAATGAAATTAATATCATAACATAATTTCTTGTTATCAAAACAAATATAAAAGAATGCGGTTATAAAGTAAAAGACAATAAAGACAAAGGATTTAAACAAAAATATTGAAAATCAGATTTATCAGAAAGTCATAAATTCTATAGGTTATATGCGTATATAACTTGTATATAGAACAGAAAAGGTTTCTAAATATCAGAGCTTACACGTAACGACATTAAAGAAAATTTATAAGACTTTCTGAACATTATTTATTCAAATCTTTATCCGCATTTGTATAGTCGATTGCATGATGAAGGTTTTTGACATTTTAATTTATTTTGTCTTTCTGTTATTTCACTTTTACAACAGAAATATAAATTAAAATCTCAAAAACCTTCATCATGCAATCGACTACGAATGCAGATATATGATTTAAATAAATGTTCAGAAAATCTATATGTATAAACATATATGTATGTCTTATATATATATTTTGATTTTAGTCGCGCTTTTCGGATGTGTGTGTGTGTGTACACTTCCAAAAAAGCGCGAGTAAAATTAATAGCTTATGTTATAAATTAGAAAAAAGGTAAACGCGTACTATATACGTAAAGAATGATAAATATATAGTGGTAGGCACAGTATACTCAATCTCAAAATATATAATAAAGTTAGACCTTAAGAGACATTTAACGTTCAAATTAAGAAATTTTCCAAAACGCATAGCGCTGTCAATGATAACGTATCGTACAGCTGTGTAATAAAACTAATAATGTTGCATACGTGCGGGTAGTCCAAACACTAAAAACAAAAATGGGAAATGTATAATGAACGGGATCGTGTATATCTCGCGGTGCAAATAACAGTGTGGACAAACTAGCAATAAAATATGTAATGCAAAAAATGAGTTAACAAACGCACATACCTACCAATCATTACGGCGATTTTAAATGAATTGAAACTCCGGAGCGATTCCCGGGAAATATAACTCAATAGTAACTAAAGTAAAAAAAAATCGCGTACCATGATCAATAATTCTAATAAAGAAAAGTCAATAAATAAGTCGATTTACGCGGTAATCCAGCGAGATTGATTCATGCAAAGTCAGAGAAATAAGGGTTTCCAGTAACGTTAGAAATAACTTATCACAATTTTTGGTCTTGAAAATCCGCAGTTCTTCATTCTTTCCTATATATATTTATTTTAAAGTTTATTATAAAATCTATTCCAGCCCTATTAACGACATTATATCATACAATCACACAGTCTAAAAACGAAAATAATTTAAACGAGTGCAAATGCACTTTTTGCGATATCTTCTCGTTGTCTGTTGGAAAATGTAATGAAATCTTACAAAGAACAAAGATGACTTTTAGGAACTTCGAGATAGTATTTGGTGCAAAAGTAAATGATTTGAATTGAAATTTGCATTGGCGGAATTTTCTTCGGCGTACGAAATTCTACGCAGGAAGAGTGCATCGATATGTATCGAAGAAAAATTCATAAATCTGTGCGATAGTTATATAGCGAAGCGATGTAAAGAAAGAAGGTGGAGGTTGCACATTGAAGTTAAGGGTCGGATTTCGGTGGCGGCCGACGACGCAGACAACGGTTAGGAAGGCCGGGATAAAGAATTTGGAATTCGATTCGACGATCGTGTAAGTTTCCATGCGAACGAGCATGCCGACGGCACGACTCGGATTCACTTCCATATACGTGAGGCAGGTTCAGCACGTTTCGAGGAGGACCGCGGATCTTATTGAAAGTTCCTGCCCGTAAAGTCGGTCCCCGTTGACTGGCCTGAATACATGCTAGCAAAATCCCAGTTCTTTTATAACTGGCACAAATAAAACCGAAAATAGCTCCCCTTCCTTCCCTGCCCTTCTTGTCCGAGAGCGACGATCGAATTGCTATAAGGTTTCAACGTATTGCTAACAAGTTCGCGAATCTTAGCTAAGTATTTTCGCTTTGTATTTGAAAAACTCGTTCCAGTATCGGTCATTCCAGCTTCTAGAACTAACTATATATGTAAGTTCCGATAAGCATTACATATAATTATAGTATGTGACTATTCTTGCCTTTTTCTCCATTATCAGTTCTATCTGTCTCCTTATACTTATATACTGTACTCTTTCTAGTAATTATATTTTTCTCTCTCAAAATATAGGTATGTAATATAGGTATGAATTTAGAACATTTATAAAGTTATATATAGATATTACAAATTAAATGAGTTATATATATCGAAATAAATCACTAACTTCTCTTTTTACTGTCAAAAGTAATGTAAGCTAAAATAGTTTTCCATTTTATTACAAATGTTCATTCTAAAGATACTTGACAAAAACAATTTTTAAAAATAAAGCGATACATTTCACGGAAACTACTACGTGTGTTATATTATTAGAAAGTTGTGGGAAAAAATCTATTAGAGTTTTACTTAGAGAAAATTTTCTCAGATTTGGTCGAAGGAATAAATAAAATATGACACGGTCGAGGACACCGTATATATAAGATACTTATCCCACTTCATCATACTTTCGCCATCATAGCGCTCAGTGTGTCCTTGGTAGGTATCGATTTTACGATTTAGGCAAAATTCATTCTGTCTCAACGACGCTGGGTATATTTGCGCGATCGGGCATGCGCCATATAAATAAGGTCGGATCGATAAGCCATGCGGAGAGAAAACGAGAAAGAATGGAAAGCGCACGAGAAGCGCGATCACGGCGGCGGAAGTAGATGCTGGCATTTCCTCTCTGCAGTTCCTTTACGCGTATGTTTAGTGCGCCACCGCGGCTGACAAGAAAATCTCCGGTATCGCGGTTTTATTTCAGCCAGGCGTTAACGCGCGTACGAAAGGAGCGCCGTGACATCGAATAATCCTCGGGAAGTAATTTATCCCCGCAAAATCTGGCCGTGAAAGGAAAAAAGAAACAGAGAGACAGAGACAGTATGTGCCGTAGAAGATACATATATACGGCGGGCCATTCCCGCCGGAAGAGTTTATATGAAAGAGACCGCGAGTATTGGTAATCCCGAAGATTGAGTTTGCAGTGAAGTTTCCAAGTCGTTCCCTCGGTTCGGCGATTTCTTCCTTCTTTTTTTTCCTTTCTATCAGCTTCGACGCAAGCGGTGGAATGGAATTAACGAATCAAGGGGGCACGAATTGAGTGGCGTCGCTGAAAGTTCGATCTTTGACGATCGGTAGATACGATACGCGATCTTAATCATGTCTCGAACGAACTCGTCGAAAAGTTCCATCAGAGAAGCTTCGTTCTCGGTTTCCGGTATCGCTTCGCCCGCCGTAACCAATACGCCAACTCCGTAAGAAGCAGAGAATAGTATCACTCTCATGCGTAAGTATAAATTTGTCTTTATCGTGCTAAATTTATTTTCTCTGATTGGAACCAAATATTTATGAATTATACACATGAAATATCTATCTGCAGTGAAAAAAGATTTTATCGCCGATCTGATTGCACCCACTGCAAAAACAAATGTGTCATTTTTACACATTTTAAGTGCGTTATTCATTGTAGACACTTTTTACACACTTTATCCGTGTGTAAATCAAATTCACTTCAGGTGTGTTTTTAATTTACACACGATAAAACGTGTAAGACTGTTAACCTTTTTTTATGTTTACAGAGAGACGAATATATGTCTAAAAATTCTTTCCAAATTTTTTTAATGCTATTACTATCTATAAATTGCATTTTTAAAAAAATCAATTGCGTAGCTTAGTTTCTGTGCAAATGCTCCTTATTCTCAGTTCCCTTTTATCGTGTGCATTAAATTCGATAAACTAAATCTGATATTTTCTTTCAGATTTAAAGATCAACTTTGTAATATTGAAAAATAACATATGTTCACATTTGTAACCTCTTGTGTATTAATATATTGGAAAAAAAATTTCGATTCGACTTACTAATTAACGGTATGACAGCCGCAGTTGAAATAAAAGAGTACTGCGAGATATTATTATATAGTGACGGATTCAAATCCTCCTCTTCTAAAAAAGGCATGTCATCGATACTCGAATCTATATCGAAGTATTGTTGTCGTTTTTCGCGATGCCGATCGGTTCTCTTTCAGCGCTTACTTCATGAGTGGCTGTCATGGCATATTTTGACAGTTGTGTGATTAATAGCACGGTTAATAGTGTAATAAAATAACAGGTAAAATATTAAAGATAAATAGCGCGCGCGCGTAGCGCGCGTCTGTGAATGTCTAGTAACACAAGATATTTTTTGCTTCATCGTAACCACGCTATAAATTCGGCACGCATCAAATCAACTTTCTGCTGTTTAATAGACATGTGTTACGCGCATGTTTCAGAACTAACGCAGTGGCAGAAGCGCGCACTCGCTTTATTGAAAAAAAAGCAAAGAACGATACAAACTCAATTAACTTTACACAGAAACATTCACGGAAAGTTCTTTTTTTGTATATAACGCGACCTGTACAAACGGGGAACAATAACCAGGAGCTGCGCTTCATTCTCGACTTCCGCCTACATAGTAAAAATTTTTGCTGGCCATAAAGCTCTTGCGATATAGCCGGCAATATGTGCAAATTGTCCCTAAATAAAAAGTGTACTGTAGGAATGGCACGGGAGCGTGACGGTGCGGTACAGACCATCAGATCGATCCCTGTACGCGCAATTTTACGCCAGAACCAATTTGATTTACCGCTGGAACTTTATGAAGTCGCTTGCGAGATCCAGTTTACAGAAAGAAGAAATTATTCGCGCTTTGCAGAACATTTAATTAAACAAAAAAATAATTTAGCCGTAAGTACTTGGTAGTTCTTCCGATAATCAGCGATATCATCTTACGCGGCGGCATTACGAACTGTTTTGATAAAAGTTTTTCACGGAATTTATTTGAATTCTCTGATTAGAAGCTTCCATAAACGATGAAATACGCGAGACTTTCGTGTCCTCATTTAGACATTCTGACCTAATTCTGTCTCGAGTGCACGAGAATATATCTCGCGAGATATGTTCTCGCGAAGATGAAACTAACCATTTCCGGCCCAATGGATTCAATTAGAACTATATACATGATAGCCCGTCTCAGTAGAAAATATCTTACTGATAGGTTCTCAGCAGTTCTGGAATTTTTTCTTCTTAATAATTTAATGAAAAAGTCTATTATTGCTAAGTTACTTCTCCAGCATTAAATTAAACATGATTAAGATTCCACCAGAGTAAAGTCCATTTTAAATTAATTAAAAAATAAAAAAAAATTATTTTTTAATTAATTTAATTTATGGTTATTTATCTTCCAGAAATTTAATATACTAAAGGTTTTTAATTTTTATTTGTTCGTACTTCAAAAGCTATTTAAATAAATTACTTTCAATTATGTTTCTTTATAGACAATTAAAAAATATCGAAACACTGTGTGTGTAAATATCTCTGAATATTTCGAAGAATCTAAAAAGTGATTTCTCTGTCTCTCTCTCTCTCTCTCTCTCTCTCTCTCTCTCTCTCTCTCTCATCATAGAAATACTGACACATTTTAGGTTGATTAAGAACGAGTTCCATCGCTTTGAAACTTAATTAAAGTCAAAAGTAATTTTCGCCGAGTCGATATTCGGCTAGAAATAAATTAAACGTCAGCTAATTCAGTGGAATTCTTTTCACTGCATTTTAAATTGTAAAACTTCTCAGTAACCAAGTGTGACGAATACGTTTTTATATAGACTAGGTTTTGAAACTTGAAACGTTTTTCTTGCAATGTTTGGCCCCATCAAAAATATAACTAGAAATAGGAATGTAACTTAATTAGTATTAACATAATAAAACAGGATAATAAAAAATTTATACGAATTATATATTTCTGATCGATATAGTGTAGGTATATATATATATTCTGTTGTTTTTATACATTAATAATTTGCAAATCGATTGGTATCGATGCTGCATAACCCTACATTAAAAATTCTTCGGCGAGAATGCAAGAAAATATTATAAGATAACATAAAGATTAAGTGAAGACTATACTTGCAAGAGTAATCGTATATAATTATAAATTACAGCAAATTAATGAATAGCTTTACGCAGCAACGAAATTGTTCAAATCTCACTTGTAAGACATATTAAATCACAATTTGTGCATCTATGTTACTTTTTCGAAACTCTAAAGTTATAGATATTATTCCACAATCTTTTCTACACTATCTAGTTTTCAGAAAAGTAAAGTATTGAAACAAGACAATTTCAGCTAGTGTCTCTAAGAAATGCAAATTTTCACAAAGCGAAATATCTTCCCAGTTGAAATATACAATTTATCTTGCTTGTGAAATTCGTATTAACTTAAGAACCATACTGTATTTTTTCGTAAAAAAGAAGAAAACATAATGTTTGAACGTTTTTCTTTTCCAACGAATTCGCAGAGACGACTTTGACCTACGATGTGGAAGTAAGTGCCCAACTGGCGAACTACACGAACTACACTGACGTCGCTCATGGACTTATTGAAAGATACCAGGATACCGCTCTCTCTCCTGAACACACGCAGAATGTGGTAACTTAGAGTTGATATTTCGAAAAGCGCTTTTGAGTGCGAGGTAGAAAAATGTCTTCCCACTTTCAAATCAACCACATTACACAAAAAAATCATTTAATTCACAACATATTAAAACAAATTTAATTTTTCTATTTTATTATTGTAAGTACTATTTTTCTGTTTCTTTTTTTTCTCAATTTAATTATTTTATCTAACAAAAATAAAATTTTATAAGTTAATAAATAATAAACTTTATTTACTTAATGCACTCCCAAAAAATGCATACTTTATTATATAAATATGTACATATATCATTAAATACTTTATATCATTTTCAACGCAAATAATATTTACTCTATTTCGGAATTCACACGACGTACGTCAAAAATATATCTACTATTTTGGCACAGTAAAACGATAAATCCAGCGCCATCCAAGTTATAATGATCACGAAAATCGAAACTTCTCTCTCGCCGTATCCATGGCTTCGCCATGGTTCGTTTCATTAACGCGGACAATAAACCGATTTCCAAAAAAACGATCGTGGAAATGTTAAAACGACAATTCTCAATTCTCACGTACGGATGTTCCGTGCAATTAGCGCAGTGAAAAACGCCCGCGAATAAACGTGAAGAGAGAACGAGCCTAACAATATCACATCTTTTCAATGTTCATATCGGTAAAGACGTTATATATTGCCAGTTACGGTCGATTTAAATTCCTTTAATTGTTATTCTATTCACTGGCGAAATAAAATTTATTATTCTGTTTATTATACACCGTCGACTGAAGCATCGGTGCTCCATCTTATAGTTGTTATTGCGATAAATATTATACCACAGCCCCATAGTGGTCGAATTGTCACATCTTTTCGTTGTAACGATCGATTGATCAGCGTGAATCAGGGTGTTCTAGCCTCGTTCGTTTGAGCCCCATATCTCCAGCTCTGACATCCAAGCTAGACACGAAACATCAATGGATCCCTGTCATACACACGATTGCAGATTCAATAAGCTGCTTCGATGAGGAAGAAGTGACGTATCTATCAACACACGAGAACAACACGATGCTGCTGACCGTGCGGGAAAACTAACTATATTATGCAGCGAATAATCTCGACGTGTAATATCGGAAGATACTAGAGCAGTGGATAAGTGAAATAGCCCCCCCCCCCGCCTTCATAATGAATCTGTATCGTCTTTATGTCATGGCAATGCATATAGTGAAGAAAAAGACATTTAATAAAAATTGAAAAATACTCTGGAAAAAATAAAGACAGCTATAACTCACTTTGGGGCCCACGATTACGCGTAACTAAAAATCGTAATTATAGCTATTCTATCTATTTCAAAGATTTTTAAGTTATACTAATCAATTCTCTCAATTAGTTCTGTCGATATTCAGTTACGCAAGGATAATTTTCATTTAAAAGGCACTAACTAAAATGTTAATTAGAGTTACGATATCCAATAATTTATATAATCGTGAGCCCCAAATTAAGTGGGTTATAACCGTCTTTAATTTTTCTCAGAGTAATTGATAGATAATCAATTTCAGGAATAAATATCGATCAATCATATAAAAAAGTATTGAGAAACTATTTTTATAAGCTATTTTTATTTTCAGTTAAAACTTGATAAATATATTTATTCATAGTGACAAAGTCTTATATATTATACTCAACTAAATATTAATTTGAAAACAAAAACATCGCACGTCGATAGAATTTATCGACGTTATCATATTTTTCATTTTTGTCTCTATATACAGTTATATCCGCGAATAGGTCAGGCGATCGCACTTGGTGCGTAATTGATGCAATCGTGATATTTACTGCGAGATCGCAGCCGCGATTAGAGATGAACGCGAGCATTCATATATGTTTGTTTACACCAGATTTCGCGGTCATTCATAGTTTCGCGCGGCAAGCACATTTTGGCACGCTTTCAAAGGGCAACACACCAGTTACCCTAGTAAGCGACTCGCGTACTTTCCGCGAGTTTCCGCGTCTGTTGCAGTAGACGGCAACCACCTGACAGATCATTCGTCATGCGGGAGTGAACGAGGAATTCCCTCCCTCCCTCCCCCCCTCTCTCTCTCTCTCTCTCTCTCTCTCTCTCTCTCGTCCTTTTTATCTCGCGAGCAGTCCCATATCCGTCGTGTAAATGTCACCGGGAATTGGCGTCGTCTCCTTGTCATCGTCGCGTCTACGTCCCCTTCCCACCACGTCGCTCGCACATAAGGGAATGCACGACCAGATTCCAGCAATCCCGTACGTTCCCGCTCATTAAGGAAACGCGACCGTCCCATTTTAGTACGTCGGTGATCTCCCACGCGCGACTCCTCGCTATTTTTAGTCACAACACGCCCTGTCGCCAAGACGCATTCTGACGACAGCTGGATTCGTGACGCAGAAGTTCATGCGCCTTATGACATTTCATGAGAATCCTCAGGGAAGAACCCATGTCACGCGAAGACAACCATAAGAAAATAATTTTGAGGATGAATTACATTTTGAAACAGTATTCCCGTGCAGCATGTTCCATGTCTTTGAGACCCTTGATGCGTAGTATGGGCAAGTAGGATAGGCAAGAGTAGACTAGAACTTAAGGGATCGGTGTCCGCTTTGCAACTTTCTTCAGCGAGCGAACGAGAAGTTACAGGAGCCTAGCTCTCGAGCGATTGACTCGAAGCTTTCTCGTGTCGCGAGCACCTGGTCGAAGAAAGCGACTGTCACGGTAAGGTGCGGAGTTTGAAAGTAATTTACAGATGGAGGACCGGGTTAAGGTAAATAAACAAGATTACTTTGTAAAGTTTCCATAGAAGAGGGATGGCCTGCCTTTTGTAATGATCGGGGCGTAATATGAAATTCACTAGATAATGGCCGGGGTATATCGTTCCGGCTGCCCTGGTAGGGGATGTAGGTCGAAAGATCATAAGTCCGCCGAAGAATTAAGCCCGAGGAACATTACGGGCGCGGGCCAGGCCGACTTCCAGTGAGAAATTGCGGACGAGATAATATTGGAAGTATAAAGCTTCCCCAATGGTTTCCCGCATCGCGAGCCGACGGCGGACGTTTTTTGCCGGCGCGGCGCGGCGGTAGCGATTCGTTATCGCGAGACAAGTATCACGGCGCGATACTTTATATCGCGCGCAAACCGACGTTATCCGAGTTTCACCGTTATTAAGACCGTCGCAGATGCCAAACATTTCGCAACGCACAGGTATTATTATACTCAACGTGCTACTTTCGTGAATTAAACCTATTAATATAGAAGTTTCCTGTAACGAGTTTTAGTAGACGAAATGGATTAACAGAGATTATAGCGAATATTATTTAAGTAGACTATTACTTTATCCGACCACTAATTCCTGTCTAAACGATACTCTCTGATTTTCTTACTAATGATTAACGTACAAAATTTGTTAAGTCTCGTAAGAAAAGCTGGCTTAAAATAATCTCCTTCCTTTTAATAAACCTACTGTCTTCTCTCTGCAGGAATAAGAACTCCGAGGAAACGAGGTATTTCCTCGTTGAAATACACATGAGATGTGTATATTGCTAGACGGTGTGGATGTAATCTGATGTGGGAAAAGGCTCGCAACGCGCATAAAGTGAGCGTAAAGCCGGTAACAGTTGGGCACAAGTGGAATCAGAAAATCGATACCATGGTTTTGTGGATTGTCGTGCGGATTTTAATAGCGTGCAATGTTCGCGATAAAAACGTTTCTAATTTTCTCGTTCTTATTATCACCTTGGTAAAACTTTTAAGTAAATGTAACTAATCTATTAAAGTTTTATGCTAAAAGAGATAAAATATAATATAAAATATAAATATAATGTACATATTTAAAGAATTTCGTATATTATGAATAAATAAAAATATATATATTATATTTTATTTTATATTATATATATATATACACGGTGAGAGAGAATTTTATTTCGTGTACCAAATATATTTGCCAATTATCTCCGAAAGTATTGGCTTAATTAATAGAAAAAAATTATATAATAAAAAAATAAACTTTCCACTTAAAAAATTTAGCTTGGGCCCTACTGATGAGTTCAACACGGGCCCCAGACCCAAATTCTAATAAGATCGTTTATTGGCCCCCTTCGAACCCTTCAACTTTTACTGAAACATTTTTTCAATGAACCAATACTTTCTGAGATAATTGGTGGAGATAATTGACACACGAAATAACTCACCCTGTATATATATATATATATATATATATATATATATATATATATATATCTATATCTATAAAGGAAGATGTCCTGACTGACTGACTGACTGACTGACTGACTGACTGACTGATTGACTGACTGACTGACTGACTCATCAACGCCCAGGCCAAACCCCTGAACCTAGAGACTTGAAATTTGGAGGGTGTATTCCTCTCATGACGTAAGCATCCACTAAGAAAGGATTTTTAGAAATTCCACCCCTAAGGGGGTGAAAAGAGGTAAAATGTGTTTTTTTCACGATTGTTTTGACTGACTGACTGACTGACTCATCAACGCCCAGCCCAAACCCCTGAACCGAATTTTTACCAAAAGTATATGAAATAGGGGTAGAATTTTCCGGGGAGTGCCACTATGTGTATAGTTTTTTGTTATCGATTTTCTGGAAACCGATTTTTTTAATTTTTCCTATTTTTCGAAAAATAATTGATCAAATCTCAACAAATTATAGATCAAACAGGGATAGAATTTTCCGAGGAGTACTATGAAATGTATAATTTTTCTACTATGAAATGTATAATTTTTCGTTACCGATCTTTTGGAAGCCGGTATCAAAATTTTTTCAATTATTTTCCGAGGAGTACTGTGAAATGTATAATTTTTCGTTACCGATTTTTTGGAAGCCGGTATCGAAATTTTTTCAAATAATTTTTACCAAAAGTATGACTGTCCAAACTGACTGAAGAAATAAGGGGGTGAAAAGGGGTAAAATGTGTTTTCACGACTGTCCTGACTGACTGACTCATCAACGTCCAGAAAAAACTTTATTTTTTATGAAAATATTTTTTGATTTTAGAAAATGATCAATATGTCCAACATTAATTCCAGGAGAAAATATTTCAAAAAATTTAATATTTACACCAGAGTTCTGAGGAAAAAAAATTTAATATCAAAAGTTAAATAAATTAAATTTTATTTTATAAAAATATATCATTTCTTTAAAATCTTTTTAATTGAATATCTCGAATTTAATTAAGCAATGTATTCACTTATATAAATGGAAATAATTGATAACTCATTCTTCTGTTTTATATGTGGCATGCTTCAAATATATTTATCATCTTGCGAGGTTTGCCTCGAACACTACAAATTTAAAAAACTTAACGTAATCATTGCTGAAGAAAGTTCGAGAGAGAGAGAGAGAGAGAGAGAGAGAGAGAGAGAGAGAGAGAGAGAGAGAGAGAGAGAGAAAGAGAGGGAGATAGTGTCTTTGTAAGGAGAAGAAGAAGACGAAAGGAAGGGAGAGAACAGAGTAAGTGGTAATATGTTTTGAAAGACAGGAAATTTATAAAAAAAACGTAATTAATGTTAGAGAGAGAAAAAGAGAGAGAGAGAGAGTGTGTGTGTGTGTTTGTGTGTATGTATGAACGTTTATTATAGCCTTTATATAGTTTTCTTTATTCTTTAAAGATATTGAGAGTCGAATTGGAAGGAAGGAAGAAGAAATAAATTATTCGAAAGTGAGATTGAAAGATAATTTTTTAAAGTAAAACTATTAGAGGAACTGTATTTTTTGAAGAAGAGAAAGACGAAGAGAAAAATTTTTTAAACAGGTAAAGTTATATACGTGGTAAATTTAAAAGATGAAAACTTAAATAATTTGGGACATTTTTATTAATGTTAACCATTAAAAAAGCATACATTTAATAAAGAGTAAAATATATTTATTTGAGATAGATTTGCATAATTAATAAAATTAATGAAAGAAAGAAAGAGAGAGAAAAATAAACAGAGAGAGAGAGAGAGAGAGAGTTATTACTTTTTTTTTTAAATTACTTTTTTAAAAATCTATATCTATAAAGCAAAGATATTTAACGGCAGGAAAAGGGCCAATAAATCTAAACCGATAAAATAAATATAACATATATTTTAAAATTTACTTTAAAGAAATCATAAATTATTATCTGTATTATTTTAAGCAATGAAACTGGATATAGATATAGATAGATTAATTTGTGAATTTCTATTCCTTTAATTATTATGTTTCAACATACTATATTTAATTCAGTAACTTACTATCATAACAACATAATATTGAAAATCATGAAATTATTACGTTTTAATAAGAAGGTTATTTTGTTGATACCTAGCCATTGCTGGTTGGTGCACCTAGAGGGTATTTCGTTTGTGAATTTTTATTTATGTAAATATTATGATTCAACATACTATATTTAATTATTAGAATTGTTGTCATAGCTTAACATAATATTTACATTCCTGAAATTATTATGTTTTAATAATCGTTATCTGTTTAATTTAGACAGACAGAAAAAGAAAGAGAGAAAGACAGAGAGAGAGAGAGAGAGAGAGAGAGAGAGAGAGAGAGAGAGAGAGAGGGAGAAAGAGAAAGAGAAAGAGAGAGAAGGAGAAAACTGTAAAGTATCTTTTACGTTAATTTCGTGTTTGCAGTTAATCAGGTAATTAGTTAGTTTCTAATAAAGAAGGAAAGGCAATAGTATCGATTTAGATTTATTGACCCTTTTCCTGCCGTTAAATATCTTTTCTTTATAGATATAGATTTAAGGAAAAATAATTTAATTTTTGAGAGCGCTTTTGTCACTTTTAATTATTTAATTTTTGAGAGCGCTTTGTCACTTTTAATTAAATCGGGATGGCAATCGATTTTTTAAATGTTAATGGGGAGATGGTACCTTACACTATTGTCCCCATTATAGGGGATGGAGCTTGCCTTTTCCGGGCCCTCTCCTATCTCATGTATAACACACAGTTAATGGCGAGGGATGTGCGTGAGATAATCGTGAGTCATGTGGTGGATAATTGGGAGGAATTTTCAATTATGTCCCACGACAGCTTGGGGAACAATTACAATAGTTCTAGCGAGTATCTCGATGAAATGTCGAAACCCTTTACTTATGGTGGTTTATGCGAGTTGGTGGCGGCTGGGCAACTTTTCGGGTTTGTTTTTGAGGTTTACCGTAATGGTAAGCTCTATGAGAGTTTCGGTGAGGAAGGTAACCCTGTTAGGAGAATACGTTTCACACAAGATATTTCTAAGGGACATTTTGATGCGTACGAACAACGTAAACCTGATGAAGAGAACAACAAACCGTCCTTCTCTCAGCCTGACTCAAACTCACACCTCTCAAAGCATATACTTATTCCTATTCCTAATGAGGCTCATGTAAAACGACGAAAGAGATACACTAATGTCAAAAGGAGGAAGCAACTTATAAATGCGTCCAAAAAATATGCACAGAATAACCCTGAGGTGCACAGAACAGCAGTGACTAGGTACCAACAAAAAAATCCAGAAATGCACAGAACAGCGGTGACTAGGTATCAACAAAAAAATCCAGAAATGCACAGAACAGCAGTGACTAGGTATCAACAAAAAAATCCAGAAATGCACAGAACAGCAGTGACTAGGTACCAACAAAAAAATCCAGAAATGCACAGAACAGCAGTGACTAGGTACCAACAAAAAAATCCAGAAATGCACAGAACAGCAGTGACTAGGTATCAACAAAAAAATCCAGAAATGCACAGAACAGCAGTGACTAGGTACCAACAAAAAAATCCAGAAATGCACAGAACAGCAGTGACTAGGTACCAACAAAAAAATCCAGAAATGCACAGAACAGCAGTGACTAGGTATCAACAAAAAAATCCAGAAATGCACAGAACAGCAGTGACTAGGTACCAACAAAAAAATCCAGAAATGCACAGAACAGCAGTGACTAGGTATCAACAAAAAAATCCAGAAATGCACAGAACAGCAGTGACTAGGTACCAACAAAAAATCCAGAAATGCACAGAACAGCAGTGACTAGGTACCAACAAAAAAATCCAGAAATGCACAGAACAGCAGTGACTAGGTACCAAAAAAATAATCCTGAGGTGCACAGAGAGGCAGAGTCTCGATATGAACAAAGTAATCCTGGAAGAAGAGTAGAAAGGCGAATACTTCCGTGGACGGTTAAAGCTCATTCAGGTATGGCATATGATCCAGACGTGGCTTATGAGACAGAGAGCACTATAGCTTTGGGAACCATGAGTCACAAGTGCAAATATTGCAATGCTCTTAAATGGCAGGAAGAATCCCCTGGCATGTGTTGCAGCGCTGGAAAGGTGCAACTTGCACCCTTAGAACCTCTGCCCGAGCCTCTATATAGTTTGGTAATGGGCAGACATCCAGAGCACGTTCACTTTATGAACAATATTAGAAAGTACAATGGTTGCTTTAGTATGACATCATTCGGCGGTAAGCAGGTTCTACAAGATGGCTTTATACCGACCTTTAAAGTTCAGGGGCAGGTATATCACTTGGTAGGAAGTCTGCTGCCATTACCTGAACAGGAAGCTCAATTTCTTCAAATTTATTTTGTGGGAGAGGATGACAGGGAAGTGCGTTTAAGATGTAGCAATTTTTCAGATGTCAAACAGGGATTAGTCAAAGAACTACAGAGAATGCTACATGACGTCAACACCTATATAAAGGACCTGAAAACCACTTTGGATAAGGTATCTCCAAATTGCAAAAAGTTTGAAGTTGTTATCCATGCAGACAGAAAACCAGATGACGCTCATAGAGGTTGCTTTAACGCACCAATAGCAAATGAGGTAGCTCTGGTGATTGTGGGTCAGGAATTCAACAAGCGAGACATCGTGCTGCAGAGCCACGATAACAAACTGCGGCGCATCAGCGAGGTCCACCGGTCGTACGACGCCTTGCAGTACCCGCTCATGTTTTGCCGTGGCGAGGATGGATACTCGATTGCCATTCCTCAGCGAGACCATCAGACCAAGTTGCAACATAAGAATTTAGTTTCCGCAGCGAGCTTTTACTCATATCGAATTATGATTAGAGAAGGGGAAGTTAACCACTTAGTGTACTTCCGTTCTCTTTTTAGTCAGTTTCTGGTTGACATGTACGCCAAAATAGAGACAGAAAGGTTGAACTATATTAGGAACAACCAGGCGCAGCTTAGGGCAGAAAGCTACATTCACCTGAGGGATGCCGTGGGAAGGCAGGATGCTGACGTTTCTCAGCTGGGTAAAATGGTGGTGCTTCCGTCATCTTTCACTGGAGGACCTCGCTACATGCATGAGCGGACACAAGACGCAATGACATACGTTCGCTACCACGGCCGTCCTGATTTGTTTATCACTTTTACCTGTAATCCAAAGTGGAAGGATATAACAGATGCATTATTGCCTGGGCAAAAAACTCACGATCGACACGACATTATAGCAAGGGTATTTCATCTTAAGGTGAAGAAAATGATGGCTCTATTGAATAAAGGTAGTCTGTTTGGAAAAGTGTGTTGCTATATGTACTCTGTGGAGTGGCAAAAGCGAGGTCTGCCTCACATACACATATTGCTGTGGCTAGAGCAGCGCATCTTCTCTGATATGATCGACAAAGTCATCTGTGCGGAAATACCTAATCCTTTAAAAGACTCTCTTCTACACAATATCGTTAAAGCCAACATGATTCATGGTCCATGCGGGGGCTTAAATCACAATTCGCCTTGCATGAAAGATGGTAGCTGCAGTAAGAGGTATCCGCGAATATTTCAAAATGACACTCAGACAGGAGGCGATGGATACCCACAGTATCGGAGGAGGTCTTCAGCTAATGGTGGATACACCGTAGAAATCAATGGAATAGAACTGGACAATCGTTGGGTGGTGCCGTACAACCCTGTATTGTTACGTATTTTTAATGCTCATATTAATGTGGAATTATGCAATTCTGTAAAGTCTATTAAATACATTTGCAAGTACGTGAACAAGGGAAGTGACCAGGCGGTTTTTGCCCTGGAGAGTGAGAAGGATGAGGTGAAGATGTACGAGAGTGGGCGGTACATCAGTAGCTCAGAGGCGGTTTGGAGAATCTTGGCGTTCCCAATACATGAGAGGTACCCCTCTGTCTTCCATCTCAATGTTCACCTTGAAAATGGTCAGCGTGTGTACTTCAACTCTACAAACTTAATTGAGAGGATGAATAACCCACCTCAGACAACACTATTGGCTTTTTTTGAACTTTGCAAAACTGACGAATTTGCAAAAACTCTCCTGTACTATGAGGTTCCTTCATACTATGTGTGGAAAAATAATAAGTTCGAGAGAAGAAAGAGGGGGAAAGATGTGGATGGTTGGTCAGGAATAAAGAAGGACCACGTACTGGGAAGAGTGTATACCATCCATCCAAACAACACTGAGTGTTATTATCTGCGTTTGTTGCTACATGAGATTCGAGGTCCAACGTCTTTTTTAGATCTGAGGACTGTGAATGGTGTCCTCTGTTCCACATTCCAGTCTACATGCAAGGCATTAGGTTTATTGGAAGATGACAAGCAATGGGACAATACCTTGGAGGAAGCTGCATTATGTGATTCACCTTTAAAGCTGAGGGAGCTTTTCACAGTGATGTTGGCATTTTGCCAACTTTGTGAACCTCTGAGTCTTTGGGAAAAGTACAAAGACAGCTTCTCAGAGGATATTATGCGACAGGTAGAGAGAGAGTTGAAAGGTAGTGCGCAGAACATGATAGATGAGGTGTACAACAGATGCCTGGTAATGATTGAGGACGCAGTGATGTCTTTGGGAGGACAGGAGTTGGAACAGTATGGCCTGCCTCAGCCAAAAAGGTTTGGAGAGGTATTGGGGAACAGAGACTATTTGAGGGAGACAAACTACGATGTAAATGCCTTGGAAGAAGTGGTATTGAATAACGAGGGTTTATTAACAGATGAGCAACTCGCTGTCTATCGGCAGGTTCTTAGTAGCGTAGAGTCAGGAGATGGTCAGGTATTTTTCTTAGATGCTCCAGGTGGTACTGGGAAAACCTTCCTCATCAACTTACTTCTGGCGAGGGTAAGGAGAGAACGTGGAATTGCCTTGGCTGTTGCATCGTCAGGTATCGCTGCTACTTTGTTGGAGGGAGGGAGGACCGCTCACGCTGCTTTTAAGCTTCCTCTGAATTTAATTCAAACAGAAATACCTCTGTGCAATATTTCAAAACAAAGTAACATGGCTAAAGTACTACGGGATTGTAAGCTCATTGTTTGGGATGAAAGTACCATGGCACATAAGGGGGGTTTTGAGGCATTGAGCACAACCCTCAAAGATATTAGGGGTAACGATGGAGTAATGGGGGGAGTGACCGTGCTGCTTGCTGGAGATTTCAGACAGACTTTGCCAGTAGTGCCAAGGGGAACTCGAGCAGACGAAGTTAAGGCGTGTGTAAAGAAATCACATTTGTGGTCCCTTATCAGGAAAATCTCTATCAGGAAAAACATGAGGGTACACTTGAAAGGTGATGTTTTTGCAGGGCAATTTTCAAAACTACTATTAAAAATTGGAGATGGAGAGTATCCTGAGACGGAAGGAAAAGTGATTATTCCTGCAAATCTAGGTTTAGTAGTAAAAAGCCTAGAGAGTCTTATTAATAAGATATACCCTGATATTGCGGATATCAAAGAAAAATCTATGGATTGGCTGTGCGAGCGTGCCATTCTGACCCCTAGGAATGATAAAGCTGGTGTCATTAATAACATTCTTCTTAAATCATTCGAGGAAGGAGAAATGAATTACAGATCTGTGGACTCGGTGGTAGATACGGATGACGCGGTCAACTACCCAGTAGAGTTTCTTAACACAATGAACCCTCCTGGCTTACCAGCCCATAAGCTTTTTCTTAAAGTGGGGGCACCAGTGATGTTGTTGAGAAATTTGAATCCGCCAAAACTTTGCAATGGCACAAGGCTTCAAGTGAAGGCTCTACATAGAAATGTTATCGAGGCCACAATATTCACCGGATGTGCACGGGGAGAGACGGTATTTATACCACGCATACCACTAATATCGTCAGAGTATCTTTTTGAGTTTAAGAGGTTGCAGTTTCCTATCAAAGTTTGTTTTGCGATGACTATCAACAAGTCCCAGGGGCAGTCGTTAAAAGTAGCAGGAATTGATTTAAGTGAAGACTGTTTCTCACATGGGCAGTTCTATGTGGCATGTTCGAGAGTGAGCTCACCAAACAGTCTTGTGATACTAGCGCCTGAGGGGAGAACCACTAATGTGGTATACAAAGAAGTTCTAAAATAGAAAAAAAAGGTTGTAGATATTTTTGGAGCATTTTTAAAAAAAAATTATGATAAAAAATATAATGTTCGCATGAGAGAGAAAAACATGTATGTGAAAGACATCATGCCTGTTTGAGAAAACAAATAAGGAGAAAAACATGTGTGAAAGAGGTTTATATAATTTTGCTAATTTTTATGGAAAAAATGACCTAATTTTAAAAAAGGTGAGAGAGTAAAAGACACCATGTCTGTAAGAAACACCATATCTGTAAGAGACACCATGTCTGTAAGAGATACCATGTCTGTGAGAGACATGTATTTAAAGTAATTAAATACGGGAAGAAAGCACGGATTTCTTTACAGTGGAATAGGCCTACTGGGGAAACCACTAAAAAAAAAACGCATTTATAATAGTACCTCAAGGGTGATGCGGAAATCTATTGGCGTTAAATGTAAATATACGCTATCATCTATTTGCGTGTCTCATTAAATATGTCTTTCAGGGCGTGTCCTCCGGGGCGAAGCCCGGGTAACCAGCTAGTTTTTATATATATATATTATATATATAGTATATGTACATGTTAAATATTGACCTTCACTTTTGTCCGTAACAATAAATCAATACAATTAAGCACTAGATAAGCTATTATAGATATAGAGTCCTGTGCACTCAAAGGTTTTCCAATGATTGCCTTTTTGCTGTTCGATGTGTTTTTTCTAACCGACTCTTGCTAGTCTTGCTCGCGTGTAAAACGTTCATCTTTCGATACCACGTGCTAACTGTATAAAAAGAAGTTGCGCTGAGGCTCTCTTTCAAGGTACTTTCAACGATAAAGTCGACTACTGAATGGGCAACAGCCTCTTGTAGATCGAGCGTGAAACTGCTAAAGTTTTCGCGCTATTGTCCTCTGCTAGGGTTTAACATCGATATACGAACGTCCTTTACCACGCTTTGTGAAATAATGGCCGTACCTTAATCCCTGGCAAACTCACTTGATCCTGAATTTGGAGTATATGCCATATGCGTGTATGTGAGTCTATTTATAGTCATATATGTATTTATTCAACCCTTTGAGCAGGCTTGCAGTACGAACGCACATGTACGTTTGGAATTTTGCGCCAAAACAGTAGTGCTCAATTTACTAATAAAAATAATAGATATTTAAAAGCAAACAAAATTGCTTATAATCTGCTTTTAAAAAATATAATTTTAACATATAAAAATCTCACTCCAGACCCTTTAGAACTAAGAAAACTCATTGCTCATCAAGGGTTTAAATTTTCCCCACGCAGAAATCATGATAAAAAATTATGTTGAGACACAAAAAGATCACCTCTTTTTTAATGTTTAAATGTTTAATAAGTAAAAGAAATAATAAACATTAAACGAATAAAATGTTTTTGTATTTATAATTAAAACCTTCTCACGGTAAACGTAATATAGGTATGTATGCTATATATATATTAGTATAAAGTATAATGTATAAAGAGACGTCCCATTCCCAAATATTTGCGAATTTTGCAAAATAGTACATGACTTTTCTCTTCAGTTTGACCCAATCTACTTTATCCTTTCGGCTGGACTTTTATTTCGAACACCCTGTATAGTAGAGCGTAATATAATGGCATGTGTATATACATATATTTTTATTTATTTATTTATATTTATATTGCAATATCCCAGTGTACAATTGTGATAGATTCAGTATAAAATCATTCCCCTGGAAACGTTCAATTAAAGGTAAATTGCATATTTCGCGTCCTCCTATTTAATACAATCCCCTCTAGCATTCGCCCTGAAATACCATTGATATCCGCGCAAACTGGAGTCTGGCGTTGATGATTCGCTGCAGGATAAATTATTGTTGAGATTTGTATGTACCAACCGTAATCACGCTATATGTTCGTATCCAAGGTTCCAGGTAAACGCGATGAATGGTAAGCTGTATCATGCGTCGATCGGCCGCGCCGCGAGCTTAATAGAATAACTAAGCTCGACTTATACGAGACAAACAAAAGAGGCCGATCGTCAATTATTCGTTATACCGCAAGAGTATACGAGCATTGTAGAGGTACGCGTGCAAACGAGCGGTTCACCACTGTACGAAGAACAGCTTACGTCCGTGCGCGTTCTTCACCATGAAATTTTAAGTCCGTGGAATTGAGACTGCGGCTCTTCCAGCGAGAGCGGCTACGACATTGTTGGACGAAGGTAATCACGCTTGTCGTCTGGTAATATAACATACATAAGAGCTCCGCCGGACCGAGGAACGTCGGAACAAACCGGCGGAAACGCGCTCGTTTTTAGGGTCAGTGACATAATCAGAAAGCAAATTGCAGGCCTAACGGCGTCGTATGAGAAGAGATTGCCGAGGGAATATATATATCTCTCTTACCCTATCTCGCTTGGTGAATATATAAATCTTTAGTGTTTCAGATTCAAATCTAAATTTAGCGCTGCACAATGTTTAATAAGCTTTAAATAAAATTTGCCCTGAAAACGAGACATATTTACATCACTTATTGCGTCGCGCGTCTGACGACTTGATTGACTTTAGACGGAGTGCTGATTTAGTATCTTCGATCGCAAGAACTGCTTGTGCCGGGTATACGTATACGCCGTTGTTTCGTGTTTCGCAATCGAACCTAGTTTAGTTTCCATGGCACTCAAGTATACCGTGATGTCGTGACCACACTCGGCGCTTCCGTATGCGAACTGAATTTGCTTTCGGCGTGGACATGGTAAAGAGAGAACTCTCTCGAAAGAGTGACGATGAAATCTGCTAGGGAAAATGTACACGTCAAAGGAATAGTTTGTGAACGCGAGATCTATGTTCGCCAATCAAAACAAATTTCACTCATCGCTATACGGCTTGAAACGCTCTCGGAATTGTGCGAGCTAGCGCCCAAAGCACGTTACACGGACATTCTAAATTGCACCGTTCAGGAAACGATCGCGCCACGGTATTATCGTTATACAATATTGACGTTGTAACGGCACGATGCCGCGATGTAAAAGCCGATAATGCTCCAGCGCGAGAGTAAGTTTAATAGATCCTATACAAAAAGACACTTTTTCTCAAAATCATATTCCGAAAGCAATTCAATTGTTCGGCTTACACTAGATGTAAAGAAAAAGATCGCTGCAATAGGATTGCTTCGAATGATAATAAACAAATGAATATGCATTTTTGTTTCGTTACATGTCACGTTTAAAGCTTGTTGCATCGCAAAGCGCCGAGCTTTAAAAGACCATACTCGTAAATATGCAATGTGCACGTAACTATATAGACCTCTCGAAAGAAATAACGTTGATTCGTCCGCTTTTCCGTTGTTGGAGAAGCCCAACGGTGGGCCGAGAATTAATTGTGGTATCCCTAATTAGCAGTTAATGAATTAGTAAATGCCGCAAAATTATAGAATTCAATTATTAATCTATTATCTCCCATTAATGGCCCAAAAATTACCGAAGAAGGGGAAATGAGGCTCGTATTATGGATTCATTTGATATGCGGTCGAATTCAATTTGGTTGCGGCAAATAACGACCGAGGCGTCGATTAGCAATTACAATTTCGTAGCCGGAACCATGGTCAGCGGTACCATACGTATACTGCTGCACACTGTTCACTGTTGAAACTTTCAAAACGCCATACGTCCGACCATATTGCCCCGTCGGCCTTTCATCCCCTCTGGACTAGTCCCGGATCAACTTCCCCATTCGCAGCATGCGCGCGAGTAATAACCGCGAACGATCGATTCTGTGCGCCATATACTGGCGAACGAACAGCGTGAAATTCGTGCAAGAATCTTACAGAGTTTACAGACTAAGTATCGTCGCCCGAAGGCATATCGTTTCGATAACGCGAGTACCTATAGTTACGGTATCACTCCGTGACTCTCTCGAATACCCTCTCCTCGTCGTCGTTATATTCGCAGTTTGGTATAGTGAAAACGACGCCAAGGATCTGCCACGTGTCTCACGTTTCAAAAGATAAGGATTACGAGTACCGAGGTTCAACGACTTCTATATATATGTTTATAAGTGACTTCCCCGCAGATCGTAAGCTATAGGTAAAAATAACTCCGTTAATAACGGAAAGCGAGCGCGGCCGGAGCAACAGCACGCAACAGCGATACCCAGCCGGCGGAACGAAGCGCATTCGGCCGTACGCCAAATGGAATTCTATCCCGTCTCGATTTAATTTGGATGAATGGGACAGCACGGGACCGGTGCATGGGACGGGCGCGACGATTAATTGACGAAAATTCACGTTAGAACAATGACTTTCACGGCTGGAGTGCCGAACGAATGGTCGTCGCAGACAGCGGGGAGAATTGTAATTCTCATCAGGAATGGCCCATTCTCCGCCAAGATATTCCAAGTTCTTGCGAGAACCGTAAAGAGCGCCCCGGCACTTTCTCGCGGCGGCACTTATGTGCGATAAAGTTCTAGCGTCTGCTTCACATTTTTCCGGTGCAGTATGTGACAACGAAATGGCGGTTTAGTGACCGGCAAAAACTCACTGTCGACGGCGGTGGAAGCGCGATAGAGCCGTTTTCAACGAGCGTTAATTGTTATAGCTCACTTAAGTAATTAACACGCCGTACATTAATTAAAATCTTCATCGCAAGAAGCTTCAAAAAGCTTTGAGCACCAAAGGTAAATAGTAAAAATACTCGTAATTTATTTCGGAGGGCGAATATTATGGGTCGTTTTTTACTTCGATGTGGCGGTTACTAATTGCGAGCTACACTCGCCCGCAGAAGCATTGAACTTTATTAACGAATGTATACATTATACTACGTTCTTGGCTCTCTCTCTCTCTCTCTCTCTCTCTCTCTCTCTCTCTCTCTGCGTGTTCTATTATCTTCAGATTAGGAGATAACTCGTACCTAAAATTATCTCACGCTTAAAACGTATTTCAATTAAGTTTAATTAAACCGAACATCGTATAAGTAACATTATCGCTACAGATGATCTATATTATCATTTCATATATACATTCACGTTTATTTACGCGATTACTAGTATAGCTGTACGTTTAGCTACATCCAGTCATATTTAATCTATTTAAACGATCCGCGCTAAAAAACCACAATTATCTATTTGAAAATATAAGCGTATAAAATTATCAGACGGATAATAATTAATCGAATGAGTAACTAAATTTCCAAAAGCGTTGGTATTTATTATATCATTCTATCGCGTCAGTGCAAGCTATTTTTATTAATTAGAAATGAACGCCGAAATTAGAAATGAACGTGCTTAAGCGTGCGTATATGTTAGATTTAAAAAAAATGAGCATTGATGCGGTTCAAGAGAATCGCTAATAATAGTCCACGCCGTATTGTACTGTATAGTAAACACAAATAAACTTGTGATCATGATCAATTTTGATTATTCTCGATTTTGATTGTTACCATCCTAAATCCAATAATATGCATAAATAAATAATAGCAAAATCCTGTTGATACGTCTAATTACGATAATTGTGTCGCTTACCTTTGAATCGATTCGCTAAATTTTACATTACGTCGATAGGTCTAGGAATGAAAACAGAGACGATCGTTATGGAAAGAACGTGCCAGCGTACAGATTTCCAGTATTTCACCATATGACTTGCCGTAAACCCATAGTGTGTTTCGCTTGATTCTCTCGCCACCGCAGTGCCATACATTCTACCTGCGAAGTATATAATTAAAAAAAAAAACATAAAAAGTTGCAAGCTACGCATAACACACCTATAATGTGGTACTATTTTTTTTTTAGTTTTATATCTCCTAAAATGATACAATTAATCAATTTTGATACAGGTCTTGAATTAACAACGCAAAGCCGAAAAATAGAAGAGTTAGTTATAGTTATCGAGATAGAGCATCTATATTTCTGATGAAACATGGCATTGTATTAATTATATATATTCTGATACTTTTAGCGAAGCTATATCTCTATTAGACAGACGCACAACGCCCGGAGTGGACCGCGTGCGTGTTTGATTCGACCACCCAGTGGGAGTGCGTGCTGGAATGTAACTGACAGAAAACTAAATATGATGGAGAGGTTCGTCGAGATGATGATGATCCTCGTACAGCGTCACATGCAGAGCGTTCTCGAAGTGCGTGCGGCCTACATTTTTCCCGGAAAAAGTCGGAGTTTACGGATAGAAACACAACAGCTGGTACGTAAAATCGGTATAAAGAACTCTATCCGGCACGCGAGGCAGTAAATATCGGAATCCTCGTGAAACTTCAGAGTCATATACGCTCTCGCATAATGCCGGGTTATTCCTGTGGGGCGTTACGAGACAGACAGACTCGTCTGCGAAATAAATCATTGCAAATACCTTCCGACACGTAACGATCTACGTTCATCTGTAGACGAATTTTGAGCACCTAAGAATACCCGTAATTTCGTTAAGAAACATTCGACAAACTACGGTAGCAAAGCAATAATTAACAACATATAATGTATTAAATTAGAGAAATTAAGTCGACTGTTTACTTTAAAGAAATGGTGTAATTTACATTATATACATACATACATATATATATATATATATATATATATATATAGAGAGAGAGAGAGAGAGAGAGAGAGAGAGAAAGAAAGAGAGAGAGAAAGAAAGAGAGAAAAAGTATATATAGAAGCATGTAAATACTAAAAAACGAGCTAAAAAATTAAATAATTATACTTATATCTATCTTTATCTATTATACAGTCTTCGTATTAAGGTAACTATCCTAATTATGGGTCATTTAAGGTTATTAGAATAACTTTCATTCATTTACAAAAATATAATTAGGACAGTTACTTTATCAAAAAATTGCAGTAATTTTACTCTTCTGAATCCATAAGTAATTAACTCTCGAAATAACGCAGAAAATGTCAAACAATACCCAGTGACCGCAATGACGTTTCGAATTAGTATGAACTAGCGTGTTTTACTAGGATGCTTATGCATTAGATACCGCATAGTCACGCGTACCGAAATTTCACTGCGTTTGCATAAACGTGTTCGCGCACCTTCCACTTTTAATGCCGTCTGGATAGTTGCACGTTGCACAGCGCACAATGTTAAGTGACTTAAACTTTTTTACGCTGTAATTGTAATGTAGAGCCCTTTTCCCTCCTCCCCTCAGCGCACCCCATAAGATATCCGCATGAAGATATTCTACGTACTGGGTGAGTCATAACTTCGAAAAACGAACCGACTCCCCGGGGGGAAAGGGGGGGGCAAAAGTTGCGTCTCGCGAAGAAACGTGGAAAATGGTAAACTCGATGAACAATGGTTCATTTTTTATGAGAGTCCCGTAGCTGCTTGCGCGACCCACGCGAATGTATAAATGTGTGCGAAAACGAAAGAAGAAAAAGAATTCGCTATACCGAGCCGCAACGGAAAACCTCGCTGCCGTAAACAATCATGAGTGTTTCTTTGCAGCTCGACCGTAAATTCATTCCTGTCGACGACGATAAAATACAGCTGCCGGTACATTTTGGGCCATGTTTTCATATAATTCTTGAAACCTGATTTAATATATGCACCTATGCATTTTCGAAAAACGGAACATTGCGGCACATATAAGGAGCTTTCGACAGCGTTTCTATTATTAAGAAATATCGATTCATAGTCAAATCCATCATAATTTATTTCAGGGTATAGAGAAGGAATAAGAAACAGTCTCATAAAGAAAATCTTGCATATTTCTGTCTATATTAAAGTCAATGTAACATATATCAAATTAATCAAAGTATCAAAATTTCAAGATTCCTTTAAGAGAATGATCAAATGAAGAGAAAACTCAATACTTTATTATACAGGCAAATTGTTATTTTGTAAAACATATAAAGTTATTATTCAATATATATATATAATAATGTGTATATGATATAATTTTGTGAGTCTTTCATACATAACGAGTAACAATTAATATAATATTGGCGGATAAAACGTGACAGAAATTGAGATGTCAGTTGTGTAAGAGACGTCGACCGCTGTGCAATGACGTAACCTTTTATAACAAAGTATCAGAGATCTACCGGCAACTGTATTTCATATGATAGACATATGCTCGCTGCAAGATTAAATATGCCTGCGGACAATTAATTTTATCGGCCGTTACGGCGATACAGCGTTGAATGCAAATAACGGGTTTTCATTTTACATATCAAATATTGCATATAACTATTTCAAAATTATATTTGCGTGAATGAGATCGCGAATATCGGTGATTCAAAGCATGCTAATCTCATTATCATATTTTTAAGGCAAACGTGAGTGAAAATGTCGAATTACACGCGGAATTACGTTTATGCGATAATCTATATATTCCTTGCCGAATTCTATGCATCTCGCACGATAATTTTAGCATTTGTCAATACTATGACATAGCAGGCAAATAAATTTTCCATCGATCGAAACGACCCTTTCGCAAAAGAACAAGCCGGAGTACCGTACAGTGAACGAACGAACTCAAAGTGCTTCTACCGGACAAATGCTTCTTACAGACTCGTCCGTACAATTCACTCTCCAATATAATTAAGTGCCACCAATTATTTCCAACTATGTCAGATTTAGTTTCGAGACACTCGAGCGTAGTTTCCTGGGCCGGCGCTACATTGTCATTTAATTCCATTTGCCGAAAGCTTTTCGAGACAGTGGACATAACAGATTAAGAGAAAGGGAACCGTATACCAAATCTAATTTATGACATTCCCGGAACAAAACCGGACCGGGTCCGGAATACAGGTAGGTGCCGCCGGATTTTTCTCCGTTTCCTGTCCACGGGAGGGAAGGAACTTAAACGTCGATTCGTGCACGACGTTAATCATCGTCTAAAATAATTATACGTTCGTGCGCGCGACGCCGTTGTCGCGTCATCGTCAAGCGAGGTGCACGTCAGGCGAACACAAAGCGTTCGTACGCGAACACGCGCCCCGGTATCGACGTACGGCGAGAGTACGGGGAGCCAGCTGTACCATTTGAGAACAATGCGGCGCAGCAGTTCGTACAGATGGATCAGCTTGCCCGTCTTCCTGGAGAACGAGAATGAGAGAAAGAGAACGGCAACGGGAAGGAGATGGGAAGGGAAAGCGAAAAAGAGAGAGACGGAACGAGAATGAGAGAGACAGAACGAGAGAGAGAGAGAGGGAAAAAGAGAGACAGTGAGAGGGAGAGAGGAAGAGAGAGAGATGGTTTGCCACAAGCCGATTCTATGGCATTACATACGTACCAGCGCACAATGGCTGCTCGCACTCGTAGGCGTTGTATCTTTGGACGTACCTGTCCGGTGCACAAATAGAACCGAAGGCAGAACGCTTTGAGTCCCACCGTGGCTGTTGGTATACGTGGCAACGCCGAGAACGGGCCTTACCTGATCGACCCAACATCGACCCAAGCCGGCCGGCGCGCGGTACGTCGCAGGAAAACGTGCTCGAAAACGTGTCTCGAGTCTACCGAGCTAGGCAACCACATATACCGATCAGTTCGATCTACCTCTGATTGGGTTCGCACGATCGCGGGCAAGCCAAATTGAACTTCGCATTCCCAAATGAGTCTGTTTAGAGATCGGTGCGCGAGTGGTAGACCATCTATATGCCAATCGCGATCTACGATTCAAGTTGAAAGTGATGCTTCTTCAGCGCGACCCTATCGAATCGGTCGATGGAAAACCTAATATCGCATTAAAACAGAATTTATATGCACTGCAAACAGGAAGAACACGCTGTGTATATCGATCCGCTTTCGAATTGGGGTGCACTGTTTTATCCCGGTGCTTAAGACTTATCGTTAATATACGTAGCCGTTGACGGAGTAAACGTCGGACTCTTCAGGGTGCTCGTGTTTTATATATGAATGCCTCGCGTGGCCCATCGAAAATTCTATTCAACAAACGGATACTACTTAGACAGAGGAGGTAAAAAGGCGCGCTCATGCATTATAGACACAGGCTCTGAAATCAGACCTCTGCGAGGCTACGATCGATAATCTATTCGATAAAATGAAATTAATTTCGACAAACTCGTTTGGTCACGATCCCAATTGAATTTCAATCCGAGACTAGGAATATATAATATTGTCGTCTCGTGATTTCGGCAATGAGATCCTCTTATCGCAGGAAATGTTAAACAAATAAAAAATGTATCAAAAGTATAACGGTAACAGAATTGTGCAATTTCGTAAATAAAAGTTTAAATTGAATTTCTAAAAGATTTCCCGTGAATATCTTTATCTCTATATATGCGTTGCTATAAATTGGTGAAATATCCCTTTGTGGAAACGGACAATCGGATTGTCTCTGTGAAGTTGGCATCTCACTTAAAAAAATCCAAAGTTTTATCAACTGTTCTGTTTGCTACAATATAGGTATTTCCTGGCGATTTTTAGAAACAGTTCGGACTTTTTTATCTCCCTGACCCGTGAGCTGCATTCGAACCAAACATTACGTCGCGAGGTTCTCGTTGAAATTAAGAAGATTGCAGATTTTTATATCCTCCCTTACAGCAACGAACGGTATATCCCGTGCGTGTCTGCGCAAGAATATTTCGCTGTGAGTTTTAAGGTAGTTCGATGATGAAAGGCCGAAGTCAAAACAATGTTTATAATTTTTTTATTTTTATGATTATAAAAAAATAGAATAACGCATCGCAAAACTTCGTAACGATGTAAAAAGATTATTTAGTAAATAATGTTTACGTTGTAGAATAGTATTTTTTGCCTGAAATAGATTAAATAAAGTGTGTGTTAACGCGTCGCTTGACTAGTTTTCAACTTTAATTATTAATTAAAAAAAAACTGTACGGTGGATCGTGTTCACCTTCAACTATAAGTTTCCTCACAATGTCCTCTTTCGATTGTTCAGACATTTTTGGCAAAAGATTTTTCGCAAACTCGTGTTATTCATAGAAAAATAACCTCTTTTTCTATTAGACCAATGTTAAAATCATTAAAATCACCTAATTTTAAAATTAAATATCTTGAGAACGGAACGGTGAATTATCTTTTTTCTGGGCTTAATCGATTCAGGAGAGTTCCTTTTTTTCGATATAAAAAATAAAACCTATCACTTTTGGCAAAAGTTGTTCATCATCGAACTACCTTAACGAGATCATAACGGAGTGCGGAATAAATAAAGCATTCAAATATTCCATGAAAGAACTGAACTTTCAGGCGTACGCTCTCTTTAACATCTCTCGACCGATTGCGCTATGCTTCACATTAATCACATTGCAACAACGTATCGTTACGAGAGATAATTAAATATTTTTTCATATGCTTGAAAATATCATTATTTGCTCCGTCATTTGTTCGAATGTTCAGTTACGAGAAGAATTGTTAAGTTTCATGACTACCGTAAGAGAAAAGCTGCATTTTTTCAAAGACCGACTACAGAGCCGAAAAATAAAAGATGTATGCGAGTTGAGAAGATCGGGTTGGATACACCCGGAAAATACATTTGCCGCTCGCTCGCCGAATATTCGCAGGAAATATTGCTTTTCGCAGGAATGTACCTATGCTCGTATGAGCGGAAATTCGAAAACGCCTTGCGATAAAAACTTCACAAAAATTAAAAAATAAATGCAAGAAGATATTTCTTATCTTGAGTTATGTACATCTGTATGTACCTCATTCTTAAATGCTGCACAAGTTTTTTTTTCGTTAACTGCAATGCTTGATCTTGCAAAGTAATGGAAATACTTAAAAACAGAGAGAAAAGTATTTTTTGCTGGCTAAAAGATAAATTACATTTTGAAGTTCTTAATTATATTTATAATTATACTGTTACAAAGCTCGGGTATTTTGTAGTTGAGTTTAATGTAGACTTGTGCAAAAGTAATTTAATTTTAATTAACAACATTGAGTGAAAACTATTTCTGAAGAAGAATGAGGTTATTCCGAAGATTAAAGTTCTCGTTCGAAGTAATGTTCGTATGTTGGACAATCGAACTGTGTCTCCATACGTTATGTTAGCGGGATCTTAGCGTGACGTTCGCGATCTGTCTTCCCACGTGCAGCCAAATTACGCGCTATACGTTCTCGTAAATGAAAGAGAATGACCTGCCACGTGAAGTCCAATCCTTTCGCGAGACATGGCGGAATTGGCAATTATTTATCCGGAAATGCTTCCGGTGTGGAATCGCCGCAAAGACACGGTGGCCGACTAATTGCCAATTTCGAGCAGTAGGATTTACGCGGCAAACAAGGTTCCTTGTAAACACACCGGGCAAAATTCCGATAATGCATGTGCGTGTACAAATGTAAATAGTCGAAAACGTATTTTCACGTTACCCGTATCAATAACAGCAACTCGTCAGTCGATAAGTCAGCCGGGATCCAGATGCTATCTGTTGGTGTGGGACTATACGAGAGTACGTCACGTCGTTCGCCGCGCCACAATGTCGGTCAGACACGCGATGAAATTATTAGTGACAATTAATAATTGATCGTCGACATATCAGTGCGCGTCGCTCAGAGCGCGCGCGATCATTGCTGTAAAATTATTTCGTTACGCGGATACCGCCGTTCGATTCAAGTTATCCCGCTCGATACGTTTGCTATGCACACAACCGGTGTCCGTCTGCAGTCGCCTCATGATTCGCGGCCGCGATTGTTCGTTGAGCACACATACTTTTCGCATCCCCCCCCCACTTTACCTGAATATATATCTACTCTTTCTCGGTGCCTGGCGCCGAGCAGGATCTTACATACGCGTACGTGATTCGCGTCTTTCTCAAGGATCGCCGCGTTTCCCCTGCGGGGCCCCAAAATCACGACTTCCATCGGGTTTCTAACTTGGGACTCGCTTAAAACGCGTACGTGCCCGTAGCTCTTTCCATCGCCAACATTACGACGCTTCAGACTCGTATCTCATTGCGTACGATCACGTTCGAGAACTCTGGGAAACCCTGTGAGGGGCACTTTCGTTCCAACAAAAATAAATGATTTCAACCCGCGCTGCCATATTAGGATATAAGTTTCGAACGGCGTATACGATAGTATATACGACACTCTGCAGAGTATCGTATAACATGTGGAAAAAGTATTTTTTACTTCAAATATATATTGTCGTTTATCAGATTTGTAAAGGGCGAACATGGCGTTAAGGGGACCCACTTCCAATGACCTTGAATTTGACATAATATTGTCAAGGACACCCTCTCGAGTAACATGCAAGTGATTTTAGTCGGGGGTCGCTTTTTATTAAAAAGTTATTAACAAATAAAGTTTGAAAAATATAGCAGCTATTTTGAGTATTGGAAGGCATAAATGACTAATATATATGTCGAAATAATTCACGCATACACTTTCCACGCGAAATATTCTTTCGGCTTATAGATTAATTAGTGACGCGCTTTAAAAGTATATTTAAGTGTAAATACATACTTTTAAAGCGCGTCACTAATCTATACGCCGAAAGAATATTTCACGCAAAACAAAGATATTCTCTACTTAAAAAAAAAAAGACGTAATATTAGTCGTTTATGCTTCTCTATAATACTCAAAATAGCTGCTATATTTTCGAAACTTTTTTTGTTAATAACTTTTTAATAAAAAGCGATTCCCGACTAAAATTACTTGCATGTTACTCGGGAAGGTGTCCTTGACTATATATGTCAAATTCAAGGTCATCGGAAGTGGGTTCCCCAAGGTCCCCTTAACGCCATGTTTACTTTGTAAAGTTATACAGTCTGGCAATTACCGTGCCACTTCTCGTGAACATGCCGCGGTAGAGCGGATTAAACTGAATAGAAAAATCCTTTACTTAATAAATAAATAAAAAATTAATAAAGATCTACGAATGGAGCGTGCATCCGCGCGATTCAGCCACAGCCCAACGTTTATGCGTGCGGTGAAGCGTTGCGAGGAACGCTTTGTAAAACGGCTATGCTCAAGCGATGCGTGACAAAGAATCTCCACGCGCGCATTGCAGCAACCACGCTGATTCGCGAATATTTATTAATTAATTCATCATTATTTATTGCTATAATCGCAAAACGGTATAAAGAATTTTTCTGTTCAGTTTAACGCGCTCTACCTACCCACGAGAAGTAGCACGGTAATTACCAGACACCCTGTATATATTGTATTAAAAAGATATATTTTCAGTCATATTTCAAGAAGTTACGTATATGGATACTTTACCGAAATTCAATCGTAATTCCGGGAAGACGCGCGAAGGAAATCGTACAAACTCTTAGATAACATCGGAACTTTGACACCCCGCTAGAGTAGAAAATTGCATGCTGGTCGAGTCATCTCGTAAACGGATACGATGCAAGGGTACACAGGCGTGACTGCCGAATCTAAAAAGTTCAGTGATAAATCCAACAGATTATTGCTTGAGAAAGTTGTATCGCTCCGACTTTTTGTTTACGGCCGGATTTTGTCGAATAAAAGCAAAAACTCGCAATCTGCTTGATAATAATATGATGTTGCAGCAGTTATTTTGCTTAGTTACGTGATTTTAACTCGACAAACCGCAACATTGTTATACGCCGACGCGAAACTAAATCGTATAGGCGCGCGCAAAATAACAGATTATCTTGTTACAAAAATAATTTCTAGCGGTAATTCAATATACAGCTATACAACCATAGATTTAATCTTAATCAATAAACGACCAACTTGTCCTGCGTAAGTACACCTATATGTAATACCAGCCTTCACGCGGTTCACTTTTCATTCCACTGAAATTTCATACGCATCGCTAATTAGAAACCAGTCATCGTTGTGTCCATAAATTACACAAAATTATATGCATCCTTATCGATGTTGATAGTAACACTACAAAACGCATGATATCAGTACAAAATTACCTTTTTCAAAAAAGGTAAAAAAAGGGCGCCAAGTACACGCGTGGTTGTTACCTCGAAAAAAAACCCAAGTGGTAGTATCATTAATTTTATTCAAAAATAAATAAAATCTATTCTAACCTAGGTGGTAGTAGCTTTATTAATTTTTAAACAAAATTATTAAATTATAAAATAAAAATATTTAATTAAAATAAAATAAATAAATTTTTCTTGTAAAAAACTTGGCGCTGCTTTTTTAAGGTTCTAAAAAAGCAGCGCCAAGTTTTTTACAAGAAAAATTTATTTATTTTATTTTAATTAAATATTTTTTTATTTTATAATTTAATAATTTTATTTAAAAATTATAATAAAGCTACTACCACCTAGGTTAGAATAGATTTTATTTATTTTTGAATAAAATTAATGATACTACCACTTGGGTTTTTTTCGAGGTAACAACCACGCGTGTACTTGGCGCCCTTTTTTTACCTTTTTTGAAATAGGTAATTTTGTACTGATATCATGCGTTTTGTAGTGTTACGCATCCTCTTCTAAAAAGGGCATGTCATCTATACGATCTATCGAATCTGTCGAAATATTGTTGTCGCTTTTCCGCTTTTCTCGTCCTGCTGCCGAGAGATCATCCTATAAATACTAAATAAATTATATACATGTATAATATAAATATA